>NW_024544900.1:0-185327 GCF_018167655.1 Microtus oregoni | reverse complement strand
GGGGTTAGGGCCTTCCCAATCTTTCATAGCTCTCTAGAAGCTAGGTTGACTCACAGAAACTGTCCCAGATAGGCTAACCACCCCTCTCCAGCAGTTACTACTTCAGTAGGAAAGCTCCTAAGAAGCTCCAAAGACCTTGGTCCCTGCCCCAGATGGACAAAGACACAAAAACAAAATGGGGCAGACAGGGCTGGAGAGATGACTCAGTGGTCAAAAGCAATGACTGATCTTCAAGGACCCAGGTTCAATTCCCAGCACTCATATGGTGACTTATTACTACCCACTATCCAATGTAACTCCACTTCCAAGGGATCCAACACCCTCTTCTGGTCTCTGCAAGCACCAGGCATGCATATGATGCACAAACATGTATGCAGCAAAGCATCCATACACATAAATCTTGGGAGTGGGGGTGTTGTTGTTTTTCTTTTTTTTTTTTTCTCCCAAGACAGAGTTTTTTCTGTGTAGCTTTGGAGCCTGTCCTGGAACTCACTCTGCAGACAAGTCTGGCCTCGAATTCAGAGATCCTCCTGCCTCTGCCTCCCCAATGCTAGGATTAAAGGCATGTGTCACCACCACCCAGCTAAAATAATAATTTTTTTTCATGGGGTAGAGAAAACCAACCATAGGGAAGGTCATAAGGGGGAATATCTGGGCTCCTTTCTGAGCTGTCAGGTATTATCCCCACATCTATCCCGTAGCCACTGTCCTTAGTCCTGACTGACCTCCATCCACTGAGCAGCCTCCTCATTTCCTCCCCTTTCTCACCTGCCTCTGCTCTGATCCTTTCTCTAACAGGGGATGCTCGAGTTAGAGCAGAATGGCATGCAGCCCACTCTCTTTTCCAAGCTGCCTGACCAAGAGCAAACAACCATTCTTTGGTCCTATCCTGGCCCCACCAGCCTCTTGCACACAGCCTTCCAGCGTATCCTAAAGGTCCTCACTGGTCAGTTTCCCCTCTCAGATGGGAGGCCTGGTAGCTGCCTCTAGAGCCATTCTGGCCAGGTCTCCCAGGGGAAGCAGAGACTTGGAAGGTTAAGCCGTTCAAGCTATGGGAGGAAAGGGCTGCAGGCTTGAGGTTTGCTGAGTGGCCGCAAGTTCACATCCCCTGTTTCTTCCCTTCATTGGCTGAGGTCCTCTGAGTCGGCCTGCCAGCAGAATCACTTGGGAAAACTGAGACAGTGATGCTCGCAGACAAGAGGCACCGAGTGACCAACAGGAGGCTCACCCCACTCAGCGCCACAGACATGGAAGACAGGGAGCAGGCAGAGGTAAATAAATAGCTTGTTTATTAGTAATATGTTACATTATTAAAGTGCATTGAGAAGAGATAAGGGACGGAAGCTGGAAGGCCCCCGGCCCCAGGCCCCACCCCAGACACAGCTGGAGAAGGGTCAGCTCTCTGCTGAAATCCATGGACTGGGGGCAGGGAGGCCCACTTGGAGAGCTCGGCCTGGGCCATCTCCACGGGAATTTTCACAGTTTAGCCTAAGTTAGGACATGTCCTGAGCTGAAGGTGGGAGGCTAGGAGCATGGAAGCACAGCCCCTGGGGAAGGGGGCTGAAGGGAAGGGAGGAGTCTCCCCCTGCCCCCCCAACCCCCAACGCCAAGGGCAGAGTCCTGGAACCTCCCCCTGTGGACCCGGCTCCTCCTTCAAAATGACCACGGCAAATCTACCTAGGGCTCAGTTTTCTTCTTCGCTCTCCCCTGTCTCCCTCACCCACCCCTCCCTAACCACCCCATACTGGAGGCTCATGCCCTCAGACTGGGCTCTCGGGGCAGAGCCAGCTCATGCCACGCTCTTCAAACCCATGCCTATCCCTGGACTCCAATTCCATCCCAGGGAGCCCCAGCCTGGGATGAGCCCCCACCCTCCCTTCCCAAGCCCTCCCTCTACCCGCCCCCCAGCATGTAGTTTTGGTATTTCATACAGATGCAGTCAGAAGTAGCTATACATGAAATAAGCCTAACATAAAAATAGAGCTTTTTCCGTCCTTCCGTCCGGAAAGCAAACATCCTTCAATAAACATGCAAGGCGCTGTCCGGTGGGACCCAGGCTGTGAGGGAGGTGCAGAGGAGCAGCCTGGGTCTGCAGGAACACTGGCCACCCAGCAGTGGGGCAGGGAAGGAAGCAGTTGGGCACAGTGGTCCCAAAGGACCCAGGCCTGGGCCCCAAGGTCCAGAGATGAGAGCCCCAACTTCCTTCCCAAAGCCACTGCCAGGCTGCTGGGCTCTCAGGCCAAGTGCATCGCTGCACGAAGTCAAGTGTGAGGAGATTTTGAAAAATAGTCTTGGGAAGATAAAGTCTGGGGTCACTGATGGCCCAGCTTCACAGTCGATGCCTTCATTTTGCAGTCCCTCACTGTCCCTACCCCACCTGGGCCCCAGCAGCCGCCTGCGGCTGGACATCTCCATGCCCTTTGTCCCCCACTGGATTATTTAGTACCCCTGGAAGAATCGGTGGACAACGAGCTCCCGGGCCGGCCGGCTGTGAGTGTGACTTATTCTAGTACTCCTGGGTTACAGAAGCCTGGGGTGCCCCACGCTCCTAGAAGCCCTAGTGAACCAGCAGGCCAAGTATGAGTGTGGGCAGGACTCCCAGCCAGAAGGAGGCGGCCAGGGCCCGAGCATGGCCCATTAGCTGTTCGGCAAGGGCTCTGTCCTCAGGCAGCAGCTCCCAGTGCTGAGCCTCACGGAGGTAGGAACCCTCTTGGGCCTCACAGCGGTAGTGACCATACTGACGGGCTGTGAGGTTCTCGATGAAAAGGATGCAGCTAGGGCTTTGGTGGCCTGGTTCACAGCTCTGTTCCACATTCTCCTCATGGCGCCATAAGTAGGTGGCGTGGCGGGACTCCATGGGGCAGGTCAGGTAGTATCGAGAGTTTCGGGCCAGGGAAACCTTCTGCAGTGGGGCATCGTCTGCGGAAGAAGGGGAAACAGGCATGAGGAGGGGTCAAGAGCACCTTGGGAGCCTCTGAGTTCTGCAGATGAGGCTTCTAGAGCAGGCTTCTGAAGGAACAGGGTAGAGAGGGGTGGATCCTGACTTTTAGGTTTTCTTTTCTTGCATTCTCCCCCACCCCCACCCCTCTCAAAAGCACCCTATATCACGTGAGTTCCCTCAGCAGGACGTGGTACAGGGCCTCAGGTCAAGGCCATGCCTTCTGCAGATCAAGGGATCAAAGGTAACTGAGGCGTAGCTCTGCTGGGGCCCAAGGGTAGGATTAAATGAGATACCTGGTTTGGGGTTGGGGCAGTCTTTGTGTGGCTCAGCTGGGTTAATAGACTGCAGCACTGACCTAGAAGGAGGAGGAGCAGATATCAGCAGATGGGAGGCTGCAGCGCAGCACCCCACTTATCCTCATGTGACCCCAGAATCAGTGCCTCCCCATTCTCAGTTCCACCTTTCCTTGGGGCAAAGGGATTTGTCCAATGTACCGTTGGGAACTGTAGATAGACACGCAGCGATCCTGGTCCCAGCCGCAGTAGGGATCTCGGGACATGAGGCAGCCATGGCAGCCCCCGCTGTAGACCTCACACATATCCAGGGGCACCTGGCTCACTTCCCACTGGGAGCTCACGTATAGCTTCCGCTGCAAAGAGAGCAAGGCTGGGTCAGGCCAGAGCCCTCCACTGGGTTCTCGACCCTTGACGAGGGGTCCTGCCACCTTGGAGGTCCTTGAAAGGACATGCAAACTGCAAACAGAGTAGCCCTTCCCCCACTTCCCACAGCTCTCTGGGTGGTCCCAAGGGTGCAAGGAAGGGTGGGACAGCTCACCCGGTCAGCATCCAATGATATGGCCTGGATGGCAGCTGCACGGTGGAAGGGCTGGATCTCCATGATGTTGAAGACGAAGCTGTGTCCCTGGTCCCCTGATTCCACCACCTTGTGAACAGTGCCCCTGTCTATGGGTAATAAGCAGAGGAGAGAGTCAACATCAGCCAGACAGCCTTCTTCAAGGCTGGGCTGCTAGGAAAAGACACTGGCGGGGAGGGTTTAGGAGTCATGGCTCAGGTGAGTGTCACAGGACTGGGGTAGGGTGGGGGTGAGGACAGCTGAGTGAGAAGGAAGATAGAGGCCAAGGGCAGCCTGGAAGTTTCCAAGGCTGATCCCAAAAGGCCGTCCCCTCCATGAGTGCCCCCAATATGCCAAAGGCTTATTGGAGGCTGCACAATTAACAAGCACGACGGGATTGGCACCTCACATTACCTTGGTTACTCCTTCCCTCCCCTGCCCTTTGAGGTAGGCGTTACCTCCCTTATTCTGCAGATAAGGGAAGGGAGGAGTTGAAAAACTGCACTGTTTGCTCAAGGTCACACAGATGGTGAACAGCGGGGAGCAAATTGGAACCCAGATGGGTCAGAACCCCACCTCTGGCTTTCTTTTTAACTTGCCTGCCTCTGAGGTACTTAGGGGGATACACTGGCTTTAATTGTTTATTTTAGGAGTAATTTTAGATTTTCAGAAAAGTTGCAGTGATAGTATAGAGTCCTTGCCTAGCCTTCTCCCAGTTTCCCCAGCTGAAGATCTTACATAACCGGAGGGAATTTGTCACAACTAAGCAATTGACACCAGTGAGTTCCTATTCGCTCAACTACAGACTTCATTTGGGATTCTTGGGTTTTTCCACTGATGTCCTTCTTTTGTTCCCGAAGTCAATCCAGGATTCCACGTTGCTCTTAGTCTTAAGGGATATTTTAATTTCTGTAAAAATCTTAGATCTGAAAAGAACCTTGAATTCCATATGAGGGCTCCCAAGGTCACATAACCAGACTGTCTGTCTCTCTCCGTTGGCACCTGTTGGGGACTAATGGGTATTCTGACCCTGGTCCTCCTAATCCCACCTCAACTGCTGTCCCAGTTTCTAGAATAGCCGCTTTCTTTTCTCTTACCATCCCATTTCCCAGGGCATTATCTGCCCCAAAAAAGCAGTCAGATGATACCTACCTGAGACAGTTCCTCTAGGCTCAGTGTTTGAACTGGCAGGCTTTGAGATGTGGCCAAACACTAGTTGGACCGGACAAAGCCCCAGACACAGCCCCTGCTCTCACCCCAGACACACAGACACAGATACATACAGACAAGCAGACACACAGCTAGTCCTCACTGTAAGAGTTTCCAATCTCTGGTGAGGACCTAGAGAATTTTTTATTTTTATCTGGCCCCAATATTTCTAAACGCTGCAGGCTCTAAACTGGTCTCTCCCATGGGCCGCCAGGAAGATAAGAGATTCCCTCTCTGTTCCCTGAGTATGCTTGCAGCCCAGGCATGTAGGAAGGGAATAGCAGGGCTCCTTGGGCCCAAGTCCAGCCTTCCCCATCCTGCACTGTGTGACCTCTCTTCCCTTGTCCCCAATGTCCTGTGGGAAATTCCTCTCCCTAAGATTTCCAAGAGCCAAACAATGACCCAGGACTTTAGCCTCCAACCAGGCCAATGTGGCCAAGGAAGCCCCAAAGTGAAGCAGCAACAGGAAGCCTCTTCAAAGAGTGTGAACAATTGAAGGATGGGGCCTGGGCCCTGAAGAATGGTCCCAGAGGTGTGGGGTCCTTTCTAGTCTCCAGGAAGGCCTATGGCCAGGCCCACAATGGTCTCCGAGGCTATTTTCAGGACACCACCCCTGTTTTGACCAAGACCTGGGATGAGGAGGTAGAAACAAACTAAGCTCAGGGTGTAGAGAGGCTTTCTGGAACAAAGGAGCACCTCCAGGGCATTCACTCAGCCTCCCTCAGGGAGGCCTCTCCAGGAAGGAAAAGGGAGATGCTATCTCAGGCCTCTATGAAGCTTTGCCTTCAGCAACTTCTTGTGCCCTACCAACTTTTCAAATGCTTCCTCTCGCCTGCATAGCCCCAAAGTCTAATGGAAGGCCCATGCTCCTTATTCTGCAGGACAGAGGCTCCCAGGAGGTCCAGCGCTCAAGTCCCTCCCCCTACACACACACCCAGCTAGCTTTCCCTGTCTCTCCTGGTTCCTTCTCCGTTGAGAGAGACACCTGGGCCAGAGCTGTACCTGGCTTTGCTCAATCACCGCATTTCTGCCTCAAGCTCTAGTGCATGCTTTTCTCTCAACTCAGGAAGCTTCCCCTTTGCCTCACCCCCTCCAGGAAGCCCTCCCTCTCGGCCTGAGCGTCCACAGCTCAACACACTAACTCCTGGTAGCTCTGTCCACTCAATTCTCTGTTCACACCTAAAGGCCCACATAAATGTTACCTACAGGGTTCTTTATACCGTCCATAACTTTTGTTTTTCTTTTTTTAAAAAAAAACAAAACAAAAAACAGGGTCTCACTACATAGTATGGGTTGGTCTGGAACTCACTATGTGGACCAAGCTGGCCTTGAACTCACCGAGATCTACCTACTTTTGCCTCTTGAGTAGTAAGATTAAAGGTATGTACCATAACAAAGAATGGTTCCTATCTATTTTTACAAAGTAAATCAGAGAGTTCTGGGACAGCCCATCACCTGTGGTTAGATAAAGGACATGGAAGGTCTCTCTATTGCTGGCTTGCATGCGGTGGACGACCACCTTCTGGTAATGGTACTTAGAGTGGAACAACGGTGTTTTCAGTGGCCCCATGGGCTCCACCCTCTGTGCCACCTCTGGGTGACTATCAGCAACCTGGAAGGTTTCCGTTGGTATGGGTTGCTTTTTGGGGAGGCACTGGAAAAGAGAAAAGAAGTAGGTTAGTAGGGGACTGGGAGGTGAGACCAGGAAGGGCTGGGGTCTGGGCCGTGGTTGGTCAACAGCTCACCATGCCAGGTCGAGGGTTGGGAAGGCCCATGTGATAGCCCTTGAGTGAAGAGGTACGGAAGACTTTGTCGATGTCACCAAGAGAATACACACAAACAGCTGAGTAGTTCCTGCAAGGATAGACAAGCCACCTTAGTAGGGGGCCCAGAATACACCCACCTCCACTTACCCTGGTCAGCCCCATGCCAGACAGAACACAATCACAGTCCTCGGCCTGCAAGCTCTATGAGCCAGACTATTTCTGAAGCAGAGCCCAGTGCCTAGCATATCACACAAAGTAGAAACAGGGGAGGAACAAAAGGAGGGAGGGAGGCAAGTTCAACTAAGTTCTCCCCACTGCAATCTAAAACCACAACCTTGGGTTCTGTTACAGCATCAAGGAGTTCAAAGGTCGCCTTTTCTAGTCCACCTAAAGAAAGAGGAACCCCACCATGGGCTAAGTAAGTCATTCTCTGGGCCCTCCAGTCACAGGCTGCAGGGTGCTAAAGCCTCAAAGCCCCGACCTCCATGTCCTAGCCAGTATGTGGCTCCATCCACACATTAGCCTAAGCAGGGTTCTTCTCCACCCCCAACACTTGTTTGCTTTGTTTTCAATCAATGAAACTGATTAAAGAGTGTGAATTATCAGGCAGTGTTTGAGCAGGTGCGATCTCACCCAGCACCCCAGGAGAGGGCTCTCAGTCTTTTCCAGGCCTAGTATCAGCTCTGAGCACACACATGCCAGGACACATAGGCAGGAATACAATCAGGGCCCAGGGCCACACACCGTGTGCACAAAGGCAAAAACACAATAGGACACACATCACATTGCCTACGACAACCACACCTAGTAACAGCTCAAGCCTTACGCCTGCTGTCTCTGCTAATGTCACTAACTACTCCTCACCAGGGGTTAGAGAAAACACCATAGACCCTGGTGTCCCTCCACTGGCCACTGGGGTCAGGGAGCAAGAAGACATCCTGCAGTCGATTGAAGTTCCTGTTGGTGGCTGGGTCACTGCACACCAGCATGGCTTTCAGGAAGGTGTTCCACTTGGAGGCCGACAAAGAACTCTCACCACCCTGGTCGCCCTGGAAGGGCAGAAGACAGAAGATGCTCCTCAGTACTTGCCTGGGCTGCTTGGTACACCAAAGACAACTGCTGCACCCAGGCTACTGAGGAACAAGGCAGGTTACCAGGGGCTGATACCTGTGGAGACTTAGACAAGCTTTCAGGTGGGCTCCAGCCTGGTGTGCCAGGACCCACGTTGGGGTCTTGCGGGTGAACATTCTTGGGCCCCCCATAGCAAACATGATCAGACACATCTGCTACTTTCACCTATGCACACTTGTACAAAAACACAATACAGCAAATCCACACAAACACACACACACAGGTAAACACACGGGTACTTATGAACTCATATATTCGTATATCCGATATGCACAGACGCTAAACCACATTCATTCACAGGCACACAAATTCCCACAGGGCCATGCATGCAAACACACACATATGCACACTCACCCCTATTGTAGATATACAGACACATTTCTCACTCACCCAGCCACCCCTCACATATCTGGCTCACCCTGCACAACTGGGCCACTCGGGACACATTGAGAGGAGCCTCTGGGTTCTTGTCAGGATTGTCCTCCCGGAAGAAGTAGTAGATCTTATCATCATAGGCTTGGTCTTGGTGCACAATGGTGGCCTTGATGAACTGGGGGTCTGCCAAGGACATGGGTGATAGGGTATGAGGCCAGAAACTTGTGTGGGGTACACATTAACCTTGCACACCTCTCCCAGATATATATGAATCGAGAACAGCACTTAAGGCCCCATGGGGCCCTTGATTCTAAAGCAATACCCCACACCTGTTATGTCCTCTTCTACAAAGATGTCATGGGCCCAGGAGCAATGACTTCATGCCTGGGGACTGCAGGAAACCCCCTGGGGTGCCCATGTCACTTCTGCCTAATCAACAGAGCCTTAATGAGGAAGATGGGGCCCTCTGCCCAACACAGGCTCATGAGAAAGATGAACTTTGGCTCTTGAGCCTCGTGCTAGGTCTGAGCTTCCCCTGTGTTTGTTCCCAGAATAATTCAGACCTCTCTGGCCCGACAGCCTCTTTACAATTCCTCCTCCCAGAAACTCAAACTCCTCAGTCCTGGCTGTCCAGGTCTGTGCCTTTCAGGGAGTCCTCTTGAAATATATCAGGATAGAATCTGCCATCCTGGACATTCGCACCCCTTGGTCCACCCTCAACCCAATCTGACTCACTCTGCATGACTGTATCGCTGGTATACAGCTCACTCTCGCCCCGGATGCGGCGGAACCGAGGGATCTTCCCATTGTATTCCTGCTTCCGGATGGTAGAGTACACTTCATCCCCTGGAATAGTAGGAGGACATGTGGATAAGGGCAATAACTTCTATAAGTCCTCCTCCCAGGCTCGGGCCACTGAACAAGGGGCTGACCCTCCTACCCCAAGCCTGGTGCATTAGCCCCCTCCCAGGGCCCCGGTGGCAGTGCTGTTCTACCTTCAAACAGAACCAGGGAGTTCTCATCCGGGCTGAAGGGGGCATAGCCTTTCATCTCACCAAGTGGCAACACCACACTGTCATTCATCTGGAGGAGATCAGAGGTGCAGATGACCACGTGACCACCAGCCACTGCACCCAATTTCCCAGCCAGGACCCTATTTTCCCAGAGACTGTGCTCAGGGTAATGCTGGTCTCAGAATCCCCCATCTCTGTCTGGCCGTAAAGGGCTGACACCAACCCAAGAAATGAGGGCTGCTCGGGCACATGGGAAGGGTTCTCACCAAGTTCCAGCAGCTGGGCTTCCGGGCATTGGTGCCACAGACCAGCAGCCCATTTCCCCGCCTCTCTAGGAGAGTGATATAGTTCTCGCAGTCCTGTGTGGGGTTAGGAGACTGTTAGGTGGGTGGGAGTCGCTGGCAGGCCCAGCAGACACTAGGACCCTCAGTCTTAGGAAAGAAGACATCCAAAAGGCTGATCAGCCTTCTAGGCCAGCTGACTCTCTCCCCGCTCTGAACAAGGCCAATGTTGGGGGCCCATGTCTCCCCCTCTGACTAGGGGCCCTAAGACTTGACCAAACTCCCCCAACCCCACAAATCTGGAGAATACAAGGCCAAGCAATGTTTCCTCCCTTCCTCCAACTCTCAGGTTCTTTTTCTTCCCAGGGTCCCCGCCTTTCCCATGGTCTGTCCCTCCTGCTCACCTGCTTGTCCTGGCAGGACCCCTTCGGAGAGCCGATGTTCACCTAGAGGAGGGGAGAAGCGTTAGTCCCTCTTCGAGGGATGAGACTGTCCCTGAAAGGCTGTCCACGCAGCCATAGGACAAGCCCTGGATGAGACCATTATTCTCATCTTCCAGGAAAGTAATTGAGACTTGGCGAGGGTAAGCAAATTTCCCAAGGTCACATAGGCTCTTTGTGTGATACCAGGGAGCAGAGCCTAGCAATCGCAAAAGGCTGGCTATGGGTTCCAGAATCCAGCTTCCCTGCCTGGCTTCCCCCATCAGCACTACCTGCCTGGCCATGTGTTAGCTCCCAGCTTTTCTCCTGATACCCTGACTCCACTCCAACGTGGACTACCAACAGTAACTTCCCCCAGGAACCGTGTGTGAGGTTATGGAGATAGAAGGACCTCGGTAGAAAGATGTCCCAGCGCCTTCACACTCCCTCAGGGCCCTTACCAGGACCAGAAGCCTGGGATGAGGAAAGGGAAGGGGAGGGCAGAGGAGACCCAAGCTCACCGTGCGCACAGAGGCATTCTTGCCCTCGGGGAAGTTGAAGAGGTAGACCTTGCCACGTCCACCCACCCACACAGAGAAGCTGCCCGGCTCATGGAAAAGCACGGTGTGGGGCTCAGGCTGGCCAAAGTCCACATGGTCCTGCCCTGTGCAGGAGAGAGAAAAACACCCTGAGCCAGAGAACCCTTGAGCTTCCACAGGTATACCAGACTCTGCCGGTTAACTGATGTTCCACGCTCAGAGCCCTGAGGCTCAGAGACAAGGCCTCTGAGGTGAGCCTGACATAAAGAAGGTCACGGCAGGCTCCAGAAACCATGCGTCCACACCCAAAGCCATGGTCTTTTCCCCCACAGTGTGTGTTTTCTCAGAGTGAGGGGCATTTTAGGGACCCCGGGGAGAGCAGACACCTTTTCCAAACATACACACATTCCTGAGAGGCTGGGCAGGTACGGGAAAACCATCAGCTCTGTCCTGTGAAGGAATCTGTAGGCTGGTCCGTCTCACTCTCAGCCTTTCCAGAAGCCAACAGCACCCCACTTAGAGTCCCAATTCCCAGGCAACCATTGCATTCACAACTCCAAATCTTCCTTTGAGAAGTTGTCTCTAACCCCTCCTGGCTTACCCTCCAGCCCTTAGTGGGCACCATTACAGCCCTGGAGCAAATCTCAACATCCATTCCTCCCCATTATACAGTATTATACAGTCGGGAAACAGACCAAGGAGCAGACAACCCAGGAATACATGAAAGCGGGTGGGTAGCACCCCTAAACCAACAGTCCTGCTTCTGTCTCCTAAGCTAACCTTTAACCTGATTTCATCCACCCAGATGCCAGCTCTTTCTGGGGCTCTCTTTCCCAGCAGCTCTGGGACAGGGGACCTTCAAAAAGTACAGCCTATGCCTTTCAGAAGAGGGCTGACCAGGGCAGTTTTGCCCAAAAAAAGAAACTGTCTACAGCCGCCACCTCCAGAGAGAAGCTGTCTCATCTCTAAGGACATTGTTGAGGTTGTCCTGGTTGCAGGACTAAATTACAGGGATGGGATGGCCTCTGGCTATGCCCTGGGCACTCAACCATAGCCTCTGTCCCCTGACTTCTGATTAGCCTGGGCCTCACCCCTGAATTGTCTAACCACTGTTTTTTCAGCTGCTGCAAACTCCGAGACAGCCAGCTTGGCAGTAACACCCAGGCAGGACATGACCCAGTCCGAGCAGAAACAAACCTGCCGGTTCCTCAAGGTCTGCCCTGCATCCTCCTTGCTGCCGCTTAAGCCATTCCTACTGATCCTGCATCCATCCGGAGCAAGGAATGGGAAGAACATACTGCGTACGACTCGTTCCCTCGTTCCCTGTCCTGAACACACGCTTCTTCACAGCCAAGTGATCCCAGACAGACAGTAGGAGTCATTCAAATTCTGCATCTCTGCTGTGGCCTGGCTGACGGTGAAGAGGGGAGGAAAAGGAGGCCCCCTGAGGGACAAGGCTGGCTGGCCAAGGTCACATCAGCAAGCAGGACAGATTGGCTCGCCCAGACGGTATCAGCTCTCAAGAACATTCCTGGAGATGTGAGCCTGGCTGGCTACCGAGTGAAGTGCTGAGTCTGCTGCCCTCTGACTGGCCTGACTCTCCTGGGGCCATGTTACCCACAGCTTGATCCAGCAATGGGGGGGGGCGGTCAGACACCCTACCTCTTATACCCTGGACCCCAAAGCTGCCTCTCATTAGCCCCAGATGCGCAGGGCAGGGGATGAGAGCCCAGCTCTGTGCTGCTGTCCGCATAGAGGTGCTTAATGGTGAAGATCCTGGGCACTGTCCTCCCGCTCTCTTCCAGCTGGGATAAAACCGTGAAGTTGGGGTCAGCAGCTGGCAGACGCTCGGTCTCTCCGACTCACAACTCTCCTTCCACCCACAGCCTAAGCAGCAACCTGAGCAGCAAGTCCCAGGTGGCACAGATCCCCTTCCACTTCCCGGACATGCAGTCCAGGAGCCGGGGGGGGGGGGGGGGGGGGGGGGGGGGGGAAGGGCCACATCAGCACCTGGGGATGCTGGGCTACTGAGACCCACAGCCCCAACTTCAAGGGAAAGAAACACTCGCAGGCCATGTTGACCACCAGTCAGTCTCCTTAGCTTCTGAGCACCTGGATCAAGGTCACACCCCCAGGCCTCAGAGAAGAGCCAGGCAAGGCGAATGCACAAGTCAACTCAAGCGAGGTAAAGGCAGCAGCAGGGACGATGGAGGGAGCCTTTTTCTAGGAGGTAGCAGGGCTACGGAAAAGCAGTCCTGAAAGAGTCAGAGGCACCAAGGACAAAGTATGAGGGGAATACTTGGCTTTGCTCAGAAGTGTAGGTATGAGGCACCCACACCACAGAAAGCTCACTAAGCAGATAGTCCCAGGAGGGAGCTCGGGTTGCTCCCCAAAAGACCCACAGAGACTATGAAGGTCAGGGGTCAGGACAGTGTCAGCAGCTGAGTAAGGCCAGCACTCCATTGATCTGTGAGCCCGGTCCACTCAAACCCTGGCAAAGTCAGAGTGGGGGAAGGCAGGAACTGCTGGCCCCATTTTACAGAACAAACAGGAGCTCCTACGCTCTCCCAGGACTCTCATCAGCCCTCCAATGACTCCCAGGTTCCTGTCCCTCCCAGATCTGTGTCTGGTGATGTGTTACGGACTAGGGGAGGAAGGGGATGGCACCAGCTCAGCCCAAGGACAAGACCTTGGCCGATTCTCCACCCCGGCCCCAGCCCAGGCTCCCGCACTGCCCGAGGCCCTCAAAGGGCCTGATTGTGCCCGGGAAGTGTCAGGGCAGCAGTTCCATGAATACATGAAAGAAAGCTTTGTTCAGGTCGGCAGGAGCGGGGGCTGGGGGCTCCGGGCAGGAGGGCTGCCTGGAAGTGAAGGCAACAGCAAGGCCTCATGGCAAGGATCACCTCAGAGAGAGCTGGGCCAGGCGCTGCCTAGGTAGGGCTGAGCACACTGGAGTCTACCTTTAAAAGGTTCAGGCTCAGTGTTTCCATCCCTAAACACTTTCTTTTGGCTGCCTTGTGAATCCGACGATATGGGGAGACAGATAAAAGCTGGATTGGCCAGGAACGGGGAAGAGCTATGCAGGCAGAGGAAAGAGTGTGAGCAAAGATGGGGAAGCTGACTGTGGCAGGAACAGAGGACAGAGGCCACATGCTGACACCTGAGAGAGAAGTAATGAAAGAAGAATCCAGAAGGTTAGGCCTCAGTGGTGGGGCAATGGCTCCAGTTAACCCAAGGACATACTGACCCACTGCCCATCAGCCTCCCCTACTGCTTGCTACCAAGGAGCAGGGCCAGGAGTGGGAAAGTCTCCCATCCTCTGGCAGTCCCCCACCTCCCACCTCCTGGCTCCCCCTGCTTCCTTTCCATCCTGTGTGTCTAAAAGGAGCACCGTCTGGCACCGTGTCTCCCCCCTCACTCCCCAGCCTGACGCATTAGTGGCTGACTAAGTGGTAGCTAAAAGCTCCCAGAATAACCAGGGGTTCAGGCAGGGGAGGGGGCTAGGGGCACACAAAGAGGACATGGCCTCAAGGCAGGCTGGGCACAAGAAAGGCCACCTCCACCCCATGTGATTCAGAGCCAATCCTGGCTCTCCTGAGCAGAGCAAGAACATCCCTAGGCTGTCCCGTACCTAGCTGGACTCCATGGTTCCTCACAGTATAGGGTTCATAAAACCTAGCCCCAGTTCTAGCCAAATATAAGTGCTGGGAGGATGGACTGGGGAACTGACCCCATGCAGACACAGCACCCCTGCCAGGGAGTCAATGAGGCCTTGACTCTGTTGAGGGGGGGATCAGGCTTGATTCCTTCTGGGAGCCACTCCGCCATCACTGTACCAACAGCTGACGGACTATAGGAAGTACGAGTGTTTCCTTTGGGGAAGCGGTGGGCTTTCTTATAGCATGTCTGCCTGATTAAGGATCTGCCCTGCTCTCATTCACTCGGGATGCTGTTGCCATCTGCTTCTGTCATTCCCCATAGCCTGGATGCTTGTGAAAGAGGGAGGGAGGGTGGGAAGGGTGGAGTGAGGGGTACCATCCACAAAAGGAGCAACAAGGGCTGGTCCTTGACCCACTGAACCCATCAGCCTTGAATGCTGACCTCCAAAAGCCCTTGGAAAGTGGGCAGAGAATGGCAAGAATGTGGGCATCCCAGTAGGGAATGCCTGAGTCAAGTTGCCAAGGAGCAGGAGCCTGGCCAACCACAGACTGGGGACCCAGCCATGGTTGGCAGGGACCTCCTACCACACTTGTGTCCCGTTTTGCATTTATGGGCCCACTCCCAACCTCACCTGACCACACACGGGCAGAGTAAAGAACGAAGAGCTGTGTGGTGCTCAGGAGCCAGCCTGCAGACTCTCTGCCCTTTGGAACATCACTCCACACAAACAGTCACCAAGCCGGGAGGCTCAGAGGCCAGGGAGGCTATGCCACTGGCCCAAGGGCTAATACCCAAGGGCGGCTCACAGACCTGGGTGCCCGTCATGCCACTGCATCTCTCGAGAACCACACTCAGGGCTTCTTTGAGAGAACAATGTGAAGAGAAAGAAAAACTGCCCCCTCCCACTTCTCTGCATCACCCTCTTCCTAGCCACCCCCTCCCCAATCACCAGATGCAGAGTCTCTAACTTGATGAATGAAAGAAGTCATCCACTCACCTCCCTGATCTCCCAACGGGCTTTGGTGACCCAAAGGTATGTCTAGTGAATGGAATTGTGGGTGCTGAGCAGCGCGGTGAAGAGAAACCCTTCCACTGGTGGCAGAAACCCAGGGACAAATGTTTCATTGGCTCTGCCTCTGATAATGGCCAGGAAAGAAAGGCCATTTTTTCCAGATGGCACCAACCTGGTGCTAAGAGCCGATTATGGCTACTATCAGGTTCCTGGCAACACCTGCGCAGGGCTGGGCTCTGGCAGCTGCCAGATAAGTGCTGTGCCAACACAGGTGGCAGTCACCCTTGTAGAGGAATGAGACACCCACCCTTATTATCAGCAAGCTGTAAGTCACGGCCTACACCCACTGCCAAGGTCAGCCATGAGTATGTCTGAGGGTGTCTCAGGTGTTGATTTGGGCTTGGTTCTAAGACACCTCCCACCGTCTTTGGCATCCAGGCAGCTGGTTGTGGTTGTGAGCTGGGGCAGGGCCTTCCTGAGTTCAGTGTCACCTTCTGCGGCTGGTGGGGATGGGGGTTACTGGTTTGTTGTGGCCTGGGTTTTATGACCCATCATAATTCCAGGAACAAACACAAAATGGTCAAGACTAAGCTCACGTCATTTGGGGAAAATATGAGTCTATGCGTGCTGAAGGAGTCAGGTGCAACCTTCTGAAAGTAGAGGGACAGTAATAACAGCATTCTCATCGGCTTCCACTGGCTAGCCCAACAAATCCCCACCACCCTACCAAGAAGGCAAGGCAAAGGTCTGCATCCCCATTCTACAGAGAGGAAAACTAAGGCCCTTCCCAAACCACGAAGGGCTGGAATCGCTTGTATACATCACTGTGACCAGAGGATCAGAGGGCTTCGCTGCTGGACAAAGGAGTTGAGACAAAGTTCTAAAGAGAAGTACATTGTGGGGGAGGGGATCTGGACTGAGCAGGAGTCAAGGGTTCAGGTGGACATGGAAGGCATTCGCAGAGCCCAATCAGAGTGAAGAGCGGCTCTAAGTTCAACCCCAGGAAAGGCAGGAAGCCCAGAGCCAATGCCGCACCGTATCTAACTCCTATCCATTCTTTGGCCTAGCAGATTCCCAAAGCCCTAAAGGTCAGCTAACGGCTACTTCAAAGCAGAGGATGGGCAAAAATAGAGAGTCTGCTCTTGGGCCAGAGCCCGGGCTGGGGTGGCAGGAGGGCAGAGAATGGCTACCTCAGGCCAGCAGGGAGGGAGACAGGTGGAAGACTGTGGTGAAACAGAAGGTTCCCAGCCTCAGCTTTAGCCTGGACCAGCAGGGGACACAGTATGAGGGCAGCCAGCCAGCACAGCCCGTTAAGGAGAACTGGCAGGGGCTAGGGTGCCAGAAATGCATTCCAGGAGAAACCAGAGATGCTGCAGGAGGAGGAGGAGAGGGAAAAGGGCGGCAATGATGAGTGAGGCTAGCCCTAAGCCCAGTGCTTCAGAAACACCACCTATCTACCAGGTACTACCCTAAGTGATTTTTAGACCTATTAACTCAGCAAGTCATATGCTGCCTAGTCTCTCATTATCTCTGTTTCACAGATAAGGGGTATGAGGCCCAGAGAAGCTAAGAGACATATCCAGAGTCACACAGCAGGCTGTGTAGTAGAACAGAGGTTGTTGACTTGACACTCGTTCCAGACTAACCCTGGAACTTGGGCTTATCCTGCTGCACTCCAAGGATGGACTTCCAGAGGCAGTCCTTTCTATACAGCCAAGGAGACCGGAAGGAACAGAGGGAGGCTAGAGCCCGGCAAAAGCTACTTGTCATCAGATGCCTGACCTCTCTACTGTGACAGCTTGGTGAGTGTGTATGAGTGAGCATGAATATATGCAGGTGCAGGTGGGGCAGGAATATAGGGTGCAGCGAGTCACCTTCACCCTAAATGCTAGCCAGTATGACTAACTGGAAAGTTAAGTCTCCCGGGTTCTCCGTCTCTAATAGGAAACTTTGGGGCTGGTATGCACACCAGCCCTTCTCTACCACATACCCACACAGGTTCCTAGCCAGCCAGCGCTCACTAAAACACTCATCTTTGCCACCCTGACTCTAACCAGGAATTCACCACAGCTCCCAACTGCCCATCCCAGCAGGGCCCAGTTCCCCAAAGCAGGGCTGTCAAGGCTTGCCTATCTCCGGGCATCTCTACTATGGCTGATTCCCATCTCCACACAGCCCGCACTCACTGCCCTTGTCCTTTCTCTGCTGCGCATGGACCTCATCCGTCCTTGAACACCTAGCCCAAATCCCCTAGCTCTGGGAAGTGTTCCAGGCCGATGCAGCCCTCACTACGCTGCCCTGTACTCCCTGACTGTGCTCCAGCCACCATTTGCCCTTCTCTTAGATGACACTGTGTCTGGTGGGATTTCGCCCGAGGTGTAGGGTACTATGAAGAAGGGTCCATTGCCCATTGCCAGGGCTGGACAAGGTAACATCGTTCAGAGGTAGGAAGGAGCAGCCTCCTGCTACTCTTCAGAGGAGCAGACATCTCAGAAGAGGTTCCTGGGCCATCTATGGGGTGCAGTGCTTATCATGGTGACCCTACTTGACAGGCTGAGCCAGAGGGCGAGCAGCAGCTATGCCAGGCCCTGTGTCCCCACCCCCTTGCTCTAGCCTGGCTCTTTCCTCTCCTCTCCTTGATCGTATCACCCACACCAGCTTTCAGTTGCAGTCTTGGCTGTGCACTCCTGACTTCCCAGGGGCCCCTTTTCCATCACAGGCCTTACCCCTTAGTCACTAACTGCTCCCTGGGGGCAAGCACAGGGTTTCTTTTGCTTTCAATTTCCCAGGAGCTGAATCTAGGTGCAGGCAGGGGTCAAGGGCTGGCTGCCCTCTACAGTGAGGGTCCCCAGGATGCTGGCCCAAAGCCCGGGGTCTTGATTAGAAGCAGGGGTACAGGATCAGCCTAATCCCCAGGCTGCTGTGGCGGTTAAACCCAGATTAGCCTAAACCATGACACAGAGCAACCCGCCCCCTGAGACCTAAACTCTGCTCAGCAAAGGCCAGACATGAGGTCCACGGAGCCGGGTCAAAGTCTGAGGGTCTACAAGGAGTGTGTGGTCTTGGTGGATGTGGACAGAAAGTCTCTGGGCTCAGTTAAACGGCCAAGGAGGTAATAGGTTTTCGAAACTCTCCACCTAGAAAAGCACGTGTGTAGATGGGACATTGAGAAGGGGCAGACAGTTGGGCCACCAGTCAGCTCGGAGCAGAAAACGCAGCCCAAACTCCAGCTCTCCCTATTTTGCCAGTGACCTCGAAGCAAGTTCTGCCATCTCTGGGCCATAGTTTCCCCATCTGGGGCTGAGGTGGTTAGCCGCTTCTCTCTGACATTTTTTTCCTCACACCCTGAGCTCTGTGTTGTCAAGCTGGGTAAGCTGAGGACAACTCGGAAGGTTCCTCAATGAAACCGAGAAAGAACTGCCAGGGAGAAGAAGGGGGATTGAGGAGGAGGGTAGGCATGGTACAGAGAAGCAGCTCTGGAGCAGCAGTGACTGCTGGGAAGGAAAGGAGAGAAGGGCCACAGAGTGCCCATCAGGCTCAGTAGAATGTCACGGAGGAGCAGGGGGACCTTGAAGAGGGCAGAGTACAATCTACACATGGGACAGTGGGGCCAAGGCCTGCTGAAGGAAAGGTCCTGAAGAACCTTCCCTTGTAGGAGGGCAGCAACTTGGCTGACTAGGGAAGGTAGAAGTCTCCAATCTCTATGGGGCCAGGACTGTGGCCCTCCACTTTCTCCTTTCTCCCCATCTGCCTGGTTCACTGAGAGCCAAATGGTCATACACTTGACAGCCAGGCCTCCTTGCAAGGCCAGGGCAGGTCAAGAGTCAAGTCTCCTATCCCCAAAGAGTAGACAGGCTTCTGGGATAACCAAAAAAGGAAACTAAGAAAAGCAGAAGCCTTTTGGAGCAACTAGCAAGAGGTAAGGGAAGTATGGTCAGTCTCTTATGACACAGCTGCCCTAAATGAGGGGGTGTAGAATGACGATGTAGGCCAGGATGTCAGATGAGACTCCAGCAGGAAACTCTGGGGTCATCCATTCTCATGACTGCCCCCTGCAGGATGGGCCTCTCAGGCCACCTGGTCTGGTACGCCTCAAAGAGAAGTGTGCAGCTTATTCTGTTTCTCATCTTCAACCTAGAAAGTTATCTGTTCTCAAAGGCTCCCCCGGAAAGGGAAGCTGGTCAGAGGAACCGCGTCTGCTCTGTCCGCAATACAGGGCTTGGATACAAGGGGATTTCTTCTGCCTCAGAGGACACGCAGAGAAAGGGCATGGCAGGCCTCCTTCCTGAAACACCCTCCTCATAGTCAGGAGTGGATGGGGAAGGTCCTACTGTCCCTGGACCCCACCACGACTTCCCTGCCACTGTCTTCCTCCAGAAGACTGCCCAAGCAGGACAAGTGGCCAAGCTCAGATATCATCCCCTTCAAGAAACCTTGCTGAAGCCAGCACAGGATGTACATGCCTTTAGTGGAGGCGAAGACAGGTGGATTTCTGGGAGTTTAAGGCCAGCCTGGACTACATAGGAAGTTCTACGCCATCCAGGGCTACATTGTGAGAGTCTGCAGAGAAAGAGAGAGAGAGAGAGAGAGAGAGAGAGAGAGCTTGCTGGACCCCTGGCCAAAGCTGACTCAACACTGTCAAACAAGTACTTCTTTTGCCCTTCCTCATCCAGCCAACTCCTGTCTCTGCCATCTCAGCTTTGCCACTTCATCTAGAAAGCCGGCTGACTAGCAGACTTCCTCAGCCCCCATGGCAACCCTGTGCTCTAGGTCCTGTCTCACCTCTTCAGTGTCTGTACTGGTTTATCCACCCACTCTCCCTATCTACAAGGACACCACCTCACTGAATTTCTCTGCTGGACCCTCACGCCCAATCCCAGAACCAGCACAAAGCTGGACTCAGAAAAAGCTTGTTGAATGTGCGTCTACCCTTGAGGCCAGAAGCCAAAAAGCCGTTCCCTGGAACTGACCCTTGACTTCCGGCCCATGATAGCAAAGAGAAGAAGGATCCAAGACTCCAGGATTTCCCCCTGATTATCCACCCGGCAGTTTTAGTCACTTAACACTAAGATCTGAATGGGCCACCTTGGTCTCTGCTCCGCCCTCCTCGTCCCAGAGCAAAAGGAATCTGGAGGTATTATGGCCCAGCAGTGAATGAGGCATTACAGACATTACCTGACTGTTTTGGACATGGAAGGAAACTGAAGTTCAGAAAAAGGCAAGGACTCCCCCAAAGACACAGAGCAAATGAAGCCAGAACAATTAAGCCAGAACCAGGCTTCTGACTTTCCACCCATTTCTACCCAAGGTGCCAGGGTCAACTTGGACCTGTTCCATCATCTATCTGCGGCCCCACCCCCAACACCTGCTCTCAGAATCTTCAGTGTTCAGCACAGACCCAAGACAAAACTTAGCAGGGAGCTTCTGGGGACACCACCAAGCATCTCCTCCAGCTTAGGAAACTCCCTCTCCTCTTGGGGATTGCCCCCCCCAGTTCTGCAAGGGGGGTTCACCTTGAAGGTGATGAATTCATCTAAGTCCCCAAGAGGACAGGGATTTCCACTGGAAATGCTGATGCTTGGGGAGCCCCAGCTGTGACCTCATCCCCTGGAGGAGGTGATAACAACCCCCCTGACCCTGGGGAGCCACCCCTTAATGGCTACACAACAGCTCCCAAGTCAACAATAACATCCTGTTGTTTAATTGGGCCAGAGCGGGAAGAACCAGCTGGGCAGGTAGACTGGAGATTGGACTGTTTGCCTTCTGTGGACAGGCTCGCTTGCTCACTCTGACGGGGGAGTCACGACCTCCGTGGGCTTCTCCTTCAGTTATTGGCATACACGAGAATGCAGGCCTCCTGCCACCCACCATTCACTCATATCCCCCCCAGTCACCCACCCCCCACTCATACCCCCCATCACCTGCCACTCACTCATCCCCTATACTTCCCACCCCCACCTGAAGGAAGACCAGAGTCACACATTTACATGGCCAACTCTGTAACTCATGTGCTAGTGATGCGCTATGGGGACATCCATCCTCGGGGCTCTCCCTGCTCCGGCAACCTTTGGGGGTCAAAGACAGGTGCAGAGCCCAAGGAACCCAGCAGCCTGCGATGGAACATCCTTCCCCCTGGTCCATGCTCTTCTGCACCAGGAGTTCATCTGGTTGCAAAGGCAGCAGCTCTCTTAACAACTGCAGTCTGTCTGGGACCCTCTCAGAATCCCCTGTTTTAATCTTTCCCTACGGCTTGGAGTGAGGGTGGGGGGCCAAGCAAAGAAAATAAAGACATTTCTATACCTATCCAGTCCCTATTCTGTCTTAATCCAAACATGAAATCTAAATATATGTCTTGTAGAGGAATGGCTACAGGGCTATATCACCATCCCTAGGTCTAGTCATCCCTAAAGATTCCTGTCCCATCCACTGGTAGACAGAGCCCCAGGCGTACAGTAGAGCTTGGGAAGGTCTCCCTCTCATTCCACGCCTGGCTTGGCCCTATCCAATCTCCCTACTATCCGACTGCCATGTGTTACCCCATAGGAGGCAGGAGGCAGCTGTCAGTCGGGCACACTATCACCAGCTGGTGGCCCTAGGGGGTGGGGGGCAGGTGAATGGCAGGGCCTGTCTGGCCAGTGGGGCACCTGGCACTTGTGAAGGAGATTGCAGACTGTCCTTGGACAAGATTGGTGAGAGTCTGGTGGATCCCAGCCAGAGGGGGTCAATAGTGCATTACCAGTGTGGTCACAGCCGTGAAGAGCAAGCAAGGGAAGCGGGGCATAGGATGGGCTGGCAGAAGCGGGTAAGAGGGCTGAAAGCAGCTTTAAATAGCCCCGGGGTAAGTAAGGACTAAGTGCCGGGGATAGAAAGGTATGCATTAAGTGCTAACAAGTGGCTGTGCATTAAGTATGCGGTGGGGAGGTCAAGCAAGGAATTGGGGGGACAAGCGCAATCAAATGAAAGGAGTTTGGTATAGAGGGAGATTCCAGAACACTCAGACACAGCCATTTGTCTCCTCCGGAGTACTCGTGTACTATGCTGTCCGAGACACAAGGGGACAGGGGCAAGGTAAAATGCTGGCAGGATGGAGGAAAAGAGACTAAGTGGGTATAAATGCAGGTTGTGCAGGTGTCCAGAGCTCCAGCTAAGCTGTTCTTCTTACACTGAGTGCATCTCTGGCTGGATGGCGAGTTGGAGACCAGACTACCTCATTTATGGTTGGAGAAGCATCTAAATCCTTCTCTTCTCCCTAAGTCTGGACCCGGACAGGTTCAGGGTCAGATCAGAGCCCCCACCTGCACAATGAGCGCCCACACTGCCCAGTGACCTTGGGCAAGTCACACTCTCTCAGCTGCTGCAGCAGTTCGGGTCACTCATTTTATGTGGGTTCCCCCCATACCCTGCTAAGAATACCTGCCCCAGATAATGTTCAGACTTCCGCAATCCCTGAAAACTGCCAAGGCATCAAAGGGTTCCCAGTAGGGACAGACAGGACTAGTACCCCCCCCCCCCAGTCCCCATGTGAGTCTCCCTTCACCACTAGGGGAGGGGCTGCAGAGACGCCAAATTTGGGTACAGAGCTGAGTTTGCCTGGGGGCGGGGAGGCGTTTGTGTGCAATGCAGGGGAGGGGAGCTCCGTCCCTAGCGGCAGAAAGCCTCCAAACCCAACCTAGCCAGCTTTCTGTCCCACTGTACTGAGGTCTGAACTGAGATGCCCCAGGGGAAGACTCCAGTCTGTCAGGTTCTCAAATTCACCACAGCCCTAAGGCTGCACACCCCCCTCCCTATATATGCTGCTTGGGGGTCCCAATGGCCTTGCCCCACCCAATGGGCACTATCCCCCTCCTCGTGCTAGCGCCAATTTCTGGTGACAACTGCCACGTGCGGGCAAGGGGGGAGCGGCTGGTCCCAGCATTAGGGAGACAGCGCCCAGGTGCCCCGAGCCCCAGCACTGCACCCTGTCCGGGATAGCCGCAGGGTGCCCATCCCCTTGCCTGGCCCGCGCTCCGGGCCGGGGCGGGGGCGGGGGCAGGCGGCGGGGTCTTTGTTCCCGCAGCCCGAGCGCAGCAGCGGCGGCAATGGGTCCGCGCCCCCTTCACCAGCCCAGCCTGAGCCCCGCGTGCCAGCAGAGCCCGCAGCTCGCAAGGAGGGGGTTGGGGTGAGGAAGCTGGCCCGGGGAAGGAAGGGTCCCGCATAGTGGACCCCGCGGCGGAGAGCCAAAGCGAACCTTGGCGAGAAAGGGGCCCGCAACCTCCCCCCGCGCTCAGGCGCTGCGGCTCGGGCTCGGAGCTGCCGTTGGACTTGGAGCGCCACTTAGCCGGGCCCGGGCCCCAGACGCTCGCCCGCACGCTGCAGCGCTCCAGCCCGCTCCGGCGTGACAGGACGCACACTCACATACACTCACCCGGACCCACACGCTCCCTCCGGGGCCAGCTCAAGACCTGCAGAGCTGCGCACACGCACTCTCTCTGGGTGCCGCACACTCCGCAACCTCCCTGCACAGCGTCCGATCCCGCGCCCCGCCGGCCGCGCGGCGCCGCCTACCTTTCCAGACGGCAGAGATGCGGGGTCCACTCCTCGAGTGGCCTTGGGCGGAGGCGGCGGCCACCCAGAACAGCAGCAGCAGTCGCTGCCGCAGCGGGAGCCCGAACCGAGTCGGCGGGCTGAGGACGCGGGCGCGCGGTGCGCTGGGGGCGGCACGTCCGGGAGGAGGAGGCGTCATCCCGCAGCCCCGGAGCGACAGCGGCAAGCAGCCGAGACTGAGCCAGCGCCCGGCCGCAGGCAGAACCTAGCGCCAGGAGGCGGAGTCAAGCGCCTGACCCCACCCCACCCCTCCCCCCCGCCCCTCGCAGCCTTTTCTAGCTTTGCCTGTGGCCCCTAGCTTGTGAGGTGCTCGCTGCTATACGAGAATCTTTTCTTCGCCACCCGCTCTCAAGCAACTCCACTGGGAGAACCCAGCTGCGAAGAAGACAGACTTGTGATCTGTCATGAGGAGTAGGCCCCATCCCTCCTCTGGGCTTCAGTTCCACTTCCCTCGCCCCAGTGGAAGGAGAGGCCTTGGAAATCTATAAGGACCTCTCAGCGCATGGATGAGTCTAACACCGGACAACCCGACTGCTGCCAGCTAACTGGTCTGTAGTCAGAAAGCCATTCTCAGAGAATGGGCTTGCTGGAGTGGAACCCAGCTCTCTGCAGATCCTGTCAGCCCGGAGAAGGAGGTTTTCCTCTGTGGAGGAGACAGAGGAGGTGGATGATGTGTGGGGTGCCCACAACGCCCCACTATTGCTCTGCCTGAAAGAACACTGGGAATTTTTCATCTTGGCCTGGCTCCCTCCTCTCCCTCTCCTTTCTCCTCCCTTCCCCAGCCAGCAGCCTTCTGGGCTGCCTCCCCCCAGCCAGCTGGTGTATGCTCAGAAAATCCAAACTCATTTCCATGTGAGCTGAGGGGGATATAATTAGGAAGGCCCCTTCCCCAAGAAGAGCGCAAGGGGCACATCCTGCATGCCCAAGACTCAGTCAGGGAGGCAAGGTCAGACCATTTGAAGGCATCGCTTTCTCTGCCTAAGGCTCAGCTACCTACCAAGGGCAACCTGATGACTCGGTGGTGGTGGTGGTGGTGGCTCCCTCAGAGGGTCCAGGCCACAGTCCCTCTGCAGTCACTTGAACAGCCCAGGGAACTCTGTCGTTAGCTTATGGACTTGGAACCATTTGCCCTTTGTAAAAGGGTCTGCTGTCTGCCTTGGGCCAGAGATGGCTCACCTCTGCTTGTACCCCAGGGAGCCATGAGTGAAATCCATGCAGCCCAGCAGGTTCTTACCTAGTGCTTAGTGTCTAAGGTGGACAGAGTGAGGGAGAGGGAACAGAAGTAAACAAAGGCTTGACCTTCAGAACCCACAGACCTAGACATACTGAGCAACCTGCAGACACAGGCAAAGACACTGGGCAGGATACCCTGACCTCAGAGTCAGCCAGGAAGGTTTTGATAACATGAATCTTAGCCCTGCCAGCTGCACATTCTGCTTCTAGCCGTTCTCTCCGTTCCTAAAAGTCCCAAAGTACCCAAGCCAATAAGGTGATCTCCAGCATTGGTGTGTATGGAGCGGTCTAGAGACACTGAAGGTGAAGTGTAAGTTCCTTACACTATACCTGGAGCCACTAGCTCCATGATACCCAGGATCGTACAACCAGACCGAAGACAGCTGTAGACAGCCCTTGAACTCCTTCCCAGGCCTGCACTGAATCTTGTGGTCCTAAAGCTGGGAACCTAACTGAACCTGACCAGCCTGAGGCAGCTTCTAAGAATGCCGCTTGCTTTCTAGCCCAAGTACTCACTTGCTGGACAAGTATGGTCTCCAGTGTCATTTCTGTAAACGATTGAGGTAAGTTAAGAAATCACCTATCCCTGCCTTTAAGAACCAAGAACTCGAGCACATCTAAAATGAAAACAGTACCCATGTGCACAGTAACTCATAAAATGCAAAAAAAAAAAAAAAAACCACCGCTTCCACCTAGATCATTCCTGTCAGACCTACATTTATCTCCCTCTGAGTAAGAAAGCATAACTCCAACTTAGGGAGGAAACCGAGGCATACAGGACAGCAGGGATCTGTCTGAGGTCAACTGGGAATGAGTGAGTGGAGACAGGAAGTCAAGTTTTCTGACTGTAGTAACAATTGCTGATAGTGTGGTTACTATTACATGCTACGCACATTTCACTGTCTCGTTCTAACTCAGTCTTCATGATCCCAGGCGCTAGTCCTCTCTCTCTCTCTCTCTCTCTCCAAGAAAGAAAATTAAGGCATAGAAAGGAGATGCAGCATACCTAAGCTTTCTCAGGTGGATAGAGACAGAGCTGCGACTTTAACTCAGGTGGTCTCTCTAGGGCCAATGCCTTAGCTTCCATCAGTATAATGTGCCCTTGCACGGCTACCTGTGGTATGTGGCTGCCGTCTGGGTCCAAACAACCTCAGAAGGCTGCAGACAAGGCTAGGTTACCACATGCTGTGCAGAAGGGCAGGACAGGGGCCAGACTCAGCCTCCTGAGCAATAGACAACAGATGGAAAGCAGGGGTATAAGCCAAAGAATTTTTTTCCCAGGCTGCATGCTGTAGTGAGATGTAGCGGTACTAAAGACCACCTCTCCAAGACAGGCCCTGGGGACAAAGGGCCATGCCAGGTGGCAGCCCACTTGTGGGCCCGTAATCAGAAACAAGTTTTATGGAGGGAAAAGCAACTGGAGAGAACAGGTACCAGCAACAGTTCCGGGGTTCCAGAGTCAAGCAGCAGTGGGAAATGAAATCAGAACAGTAGAGTAGTGATATAGTGATGGGCCTGCCTGCCTGCCTGGTCAGAGTCCAGCGCTGACCCCTGCGCCTGGACCAAGGCATAACCCTACTCATGACCAGTGATGGAAAATGACAAGTCTGAAGGGATGACATCCCTGTGCTTCCCCTTCCCTGACTCCAGAATTGGAGGAGTGGGAGACAAGGCTGATAGAAGAGATGATACAGGGCTGCACCCTGTGGGCAGAGGAGGTGCAGGAAATCCAAGAAGGGCCCTCGGGGAATTAAAGGATCAGGACACATGCAGACTGGAACTTAGTGACCCAGAAACAGCAGAGATCCTGGGAGATCGTAATATTCCAACAGAGACTCTCACCTTTCAGGGCCAAACTCAGTCTGCTTCTCTATTCCCAGGCTTTCATCAACCCCGATCCCACAGCTAGACACAGCCTTGCAGGAATGACCGACCCCAGCAAGAGGCCTACGGGAAGTGTAAGGGTTCGGTGAGGAGCTGTGACAGGCACATACATTGACCATCATCAACTGCTCGTTTTCACGGATACAATAATCTAAGAATCTAAATTCTTGAGAGTATTAGGAACTCCAGTCTTCTGTGTAGCCTCCTTATACAGGAACCCATCCCTGCTATTAGGAATCCACCCAAGCCTGCTATTAACACAGGAACTATTTACTCAGCTTCATGTCCCCTTATTGTCAGAGGTAAATAGACCAGGCAGGTCACTCATGAACTGAGTGGGCTGGGCCTGTGGAGTGATGTTTACAGGGCTGCTACTACTCAGCTGCAAACCATGGGGCCACAGAAAAGTCAGCACATAGGCGGTGGTGGGCTGGTTTGTCATGTGGAGATGAAACTGAAGCCTTTGCTCAAACTCTCTGGTTTAAAGGTATCATCAAATCAAAGTACCACCAAATAATTCAAAAAAAGTTAACAAGGATGCATAAGGCCAAATAAAAACAGGTTTTAGGAGCGAAAGAGATGGCTCAACGGTTAAGAGCACTGGCTGCTCTTCCAAAGGACCCACATGGTATTCTCAGTATCCACAACTGGGTGTAACTCCAGTTCCCGGGGATCTGATGGCACTGCATACATGTGCTGAACAGACATGTAAACAGGCAAACCATCCATAGATGCAAAATAATAAATAAATAAATAAATAAATAAATAAATAAATAAATGAAATGTAAAGTTTGAAGGAAAAAAAACAGGTTTAGGCCACATCTGACCTCCAGCACACCATGTCTGTCTGTCTCACAAGCATGGCACAATAGCTTTGATTATCATTGTCCACATGCCTAGGAGACTGAGAGCCTAGGTGTGCCTGAAAAGAGGTGCAGAGAATCCCTCTTTAGGCTCTACAGATTCCAGGGCCGTATCTCACTTCCTCTACCCCAAACCCCCACCGAGTTGTTCTCAAGCTCCTGCTTCCTCTACCTAAGCCAGACCGGAGCCTACCACTGCCAGCTGTGAATGAAAGACTTCAAAATCACCGAGCACTACTTAGCCCCTTTGGTCTGCACTGCCCAATGTCACCCTAGGCACATTTTACTTGACCCTAAATGGTTAAATTTACCCAAGTCTGGCTAGCCACGTTAAATGAGATTATAATGTAAAAACCCACGGAGGAATATTTAGTGAGGACAGGGAACTGGCAGAGAAGAGTTAGTCTCTTTCACCTTCCCTTAAGTCAGCTCACCTCAAGTATAACTGGGTAAGACAGCAGCTCAGCATCCTTAGATGACACTGGGTTGTGGTGGGAGCGCCACCTGGTGTCTACTCTAGAAGAGACAAGTCTTGGGGATTGAGGACAGAAACTCAAACCTTCCCTGAGAAAAGCTCCTCCCTCCAGCCCATCCCTATGCCACAAACCCATCTCTGAGCCTTCATTCTTGTTCTCCAGGGCCTGGAGCTGACATAGTCACATGAAGTCACATAGAGCCTATCAAATCTAACATCCCCTGACTAGATGGGGATGGAAGGTCCCTGTCTCGACCCAGCTGCTAAGTTATTAGGCAATGCCCTGTCCCAGGCCAATCCTCCAGTTCTCCTTCTTCTCCTCTATTTTCCTCCTCCTCCTCCTCCTCCTCCTCCTCCTTCTCCTCCTCCTTCTCCTCCTCCTTCTCCTCCTCCTTCTCCTCCTCCTTCTCCTCCTCTTTCTCCTCTTCCTCCTCCTCCTCTTCTTCCTCCTCTTCTTCCTCCTCCCCTTTCTCCTCTTCTTCCTCTTCCTTTTCCTCTTGGCTGGGTATTACTCTCTTGTAGTCCAGACTGGCCTCAAACTTACAGCAATCCTCCTGTCCCAGCCTCTTAAGTGCTGGAATTACAGGTGTGAACCACCATGCTTTCTTTACAAAATGAAAAGAACTAAAGCAGCTGCTTTCCTGTCCTTTCTCCTCTCCGGATTGGGACAAAGCATCCTCAGCCCTCCTTCTGCTCTCTCTTCTTGCTTGGACAACAGATTGCATGTACTTTTACTATGCTTTCCAAAGGATAGGGTCTCCTGCCCACCCTCCGAGGTCTGATAAGATCCTTGGGCTAGCTAGGGCCCTATCAGTGAGATCACATGTAAACTTGTGCTCCCCAAAAGCATTCACCTTCGCTCATGAATGCAAGACTCCATGAACCACACTCCCTGGGGCTCGAAGTACTACTCAAAAGGCACACATGCAGCCTAGCTTGGAGGCTCCTTACCACAGCCCTCCTGGTCTCACAGTCTCTGCGTGCATGTTTCCGGGGACAATGCACTCTGCCATGGAGCAACCCTGCCTATTTTCTGGAGCGTTCCACAAAGGCTTCTTTCTCAGTGGAAGAATACCAAACAGCAGTCTGAAATTCACCCTCTAAAGCCATACAGAGTGTGTCTATCCTCTCTTTCTAAAATACAGCCCTTTACGAATTTAGGTCACATCCTTTGAAGTATTTTTTAAAGATTTATTTGTGTGTGTGAGCGAGTGTTGTGTATACGCATGTTCGTTTGTACAGGTCTGCTCAGAGGCCAGAGGTGTTGGATTCCCTGGAGCTAGAGGCAGCTGTGAGCTGAATACTTAATACATAACCGCTGGACTTTAACCCCCCAAGTTTTGTTTTGTATTTTTTTTTTCAATCAGGGTAAATTACCCCAGTTCTAAAAAAGGTCCTTCATGAGGCTTCCCTTGGAGTCTAGTAATATTTGACATGGTCAGTCAGTTATTTAAAAAACTTCTACTTAGTCCCTTAGATCAAAACGCAACCGTAGTAGAGGCTGGGCAGTGAAGACCGGCCTCCTTGCTTCTGATTTAAGCAACACTGGAGGCACTGTCTTCTAAGGTGGAGAAGCCATGTGTCTGAACCCTATCAACTTTACTCAGAGGTCATCGTGGCCCAGTTTCTAACTATGAACAGTTTCTGTAATTAAGGACTCAGCTGGAATTGGGTCCAAGAGGAGAAGTGAGAACACATCTTACACAAAAGAAATTTGTTTTCTTTCTATAAGATTTATTCATTTTTATATGGATGAGCGTTTTTGTCTGAATGTCTGTAAGTGCACTGTATGTGTGTGCCTGATACCTACAGAGGCCAAAATAAGGCATCATGTCCTCTGGACTGCAGAAGCAGCCAGTGTTTTTTGTTTGTTTTGTTTTGTTTTGAGACAGGGTTTCTCTGTAGCTTTGGAGGCTGTCCTGGAACTACCTCTTGTAGACCAGGCTGGCCTTGAACTCACAGAGATCCGCCTGCCTGCCTCCCAAGTGCTGGGGTTAAAGGTGTGCACCACCACCTCCTGGCTCAGCCAGTGTTCTTAATCACTGAGCCATCTCTCCAGCACTTTAGACTTTCCCTGTCCTGTCTTCTTTGGTAGGATTCCAACTCCTAACCCAGCTCTGGAGTGACACACACACTGTCACAACCTATGGACATAGAGTAAATTGTCTAACAGGACACAACTGAGGCTCCCAGGACGCAGGTCATTTGTGGAAAAGTGAGTATGGCTGAGAAACCTGTTCCCCTCCCACACCTAAGCTGCCACTCTCGGGATGAATGTTTAAAAAACCCTTCGGCCCAGGTAGCTTCCCGACTGGAAGGGGAACAAGGCCCAGGTGAGTGCAATGATGGGATTATGTCGAATACACTTCACCCAAGTCCTAGAAAGGCTAATTTCCCATCAGGAAGTCACATCTCCTAAACCTGCTTTTCAAGGTTGTTATAAGAATGTAGAGAGATGGTACAGTGAGTCCCCAACTCAGTCCCAGCACGGAAAGAATATCTGATCAGTGAGCTATTGCACTGCACTGCAGGCATCTGGTTTCGCCAAGGCAGAGGCAGCTAGTGCCTAGGTCATTGTGAAAGACACTTCTGGTCTGGAGGAGACTCAATTCTGTAACTAGCAACTGCAGGGTGTATGGGACCGAGGCAGGGCTAAGCCCAGGGGAACCAAGAGTGCAGCTATCTGACATGGCCATGGCCTGGAGCCAGAGAAGGCCCAAAGTGTGGGAGTCAGGGGAGGCAAACAGAGAATAAACTCCCCCCAACATCCTCACCAAACAGTCACTGCCAAAGCCTGTGGCAGAGGAAACAAGAAGCCACCTCAGGGGAGGGATCTGAACTTGGTCTGGGGCCCAGGCCAGATGGGGCTGAGGCGAGGAGCAGAACCCGGGCCCATGTGCCCAGCAAGCTGTGCCAGCCCAGTCCATGTCAGCCCAGCCAAATTTGAGTTATATCAGGATAAAGGATCTGTTCAGAAAGCTCACCCATCTCTGCATATTTGCATATTCTATTTTGGGGTCTCTCTTCCTTTTTTTTCCCCCCTTAGCTTCCTAGAAAAGTTCTCGTCATCAATTCCAACTTCACCTCTGTTGAACTGCAAATGCTCATTCAGTCATCCCATCTCCTCTCCAGTTATTCACTCACCTCCCCGTCACTAGCAAGGGCAGCCAGGGATCCCTGACCTCCTTGCCTCCACTGCCCACTACTTATTCAGGGCCAGTGCTTGCAACTCAGCTCTAGCTTGGCTGTAACATCCCCCCAAGGTCACCAAAGCCCTTCTGTGACCAGGCTTGCCTAGCATGTGACACCACTGACGGTGTCCTCAGTCCATTTCCTTCTACTCCCCTTTGGCGACCCCTGTGATCCCCTTCCCAGAAGCAGACCTCCTTCCCACAGCTCCCAGTCACCACTTCCCATACAACCCAGGTCCTTTATGGGTATCTACTTTCCTCCACATTTTCCTGGAGCGATGATTTACCTCCTCCTATGATGTCAACACAACCTTGAACTTTAAATTTCCTGATGACTATCTCAGCCCAAGGACCACTGCCTGGCTGTCTTGGAGCACCTCAAGCTCACCATGTCCAAACTGGTCTTGCATTCTCCATTGTAACCCCAGTTCCTTAGTCTTGGCAGCATCAACATCTACCTACTCACATCCTGCCTCTTCCCCTTCCCCACCCCCAGACCTGGTCTGTCCTTCACACCTCCCATCCCTCCCTCTACCCAGCTCCTCTGCCGCAGCTTTGGTTGCAGGCCCTACAACGTCCCATCTGGAGATAACGAACCTTCTCAGTGGCTGCCTATCCGAAGTCTCACTTCCCACAAATCCAACCTCCACACAGCTGTCAGATTATCTCACATACAAATCTGGTCCCCCACCCCCATCCCACTGTCCTGCATTAAGATACTCAAGGCAGGGCTCCAGGCAGATTATGAGGCACCCAGAAGCCTGCAGAGTCCTGAGTCTTTTCTGTCAGTGCAAATACCTCTCTCTCAGCATCAACCCCAGGACCATCAAGGAAATTTAGAAAGGTCAAACATTGTCAGAGTGGGTCTCTTGAATAGTGGGTTCCTCTGAACACCCCCCTTTACTCTGAGGAGAAAAACCAATGCTCCTCAGCCCGCTACAGCACTCACCACCTACTCTTCCCCATCTCAGAGACCACAGCTGAGAAAGAACACAGCTGTGGAGTGAGTTTCTAGCTGTCCATTTCCTAACCGTGGGATCGTTGACAGGATTTCCCCTCTGAACTTCGTTGTCTCTGTCTGCTTAATGACAATGCTAACAGTACACTCTCCAAAGACGGGAGTCAGTTTTAATCATGGCAACTCTCCCCCAGTCTCTTCTACTGCCAGGCCAGACCCCAGGTCAATCAAAGTAACCTACTACCTCAACCTTGTGTCAATTGAGTCACCAACCCAGAAGACAGAATGACCTTTCTGAAATGCAAATCTGCTTCCCCTGTTAAAAACTTTTGATTTCCTGTGGTCCCCAACTTTCTCTCCATATCAAAAGGCCCACCTGGGTGACATCCTCGCCACTCTTAACCACTCAGTATGTAAGTTTCCTTGCCTGCCGCCCCTTCTTCCTTACTCTTCCAATCTAGCTCCAATACGACCTTCTCCAGGCGGGTTCTCTTGACACACACTCCTAATCTAAGCGAGCTTCCTTCCCCATGAGTTGTCCACCCAAACCTTGGACTTTCCTGGTCCAGCTCTCATCAGGGTTCAGTGGGCAAGGTCTGCCTGTCTTACCAATAGCACAGTTCTTCATGAGCAAGGAGGTCACCATGTTTACACAACACAGAAGCTCACTATTTGTTGAAAGAGTGAAAAGCACAATGGCGAGGAAGGCATCCTCAGACCACGGAAAGCCCCAGGCGCAGAGGGGCACTTATCAGGCTCAACATGCACTGTTTAAAATATGACCACAGGAAGCAAAGCCAATGTGCCAAGCCCTTGGAGGAAAGACCTGACAAACAGGGGAAACTGTTCGGCTCAATTCTGGGAAGCTGGGGAACAGGTAGCAAGCGTTGTTGCAGAGAGAGCGAGGACACACAAATGGTCTGCAGCAGAAAGGGACGAGTGAGCCGCAGGCAGAGGCTGTCGCAGAACAGACAGCAGCGCTAGGCAAGCTTGAGCAAGTGGACCGACCGGAGCGGCTGTCTCAGCCACACTGGACCACCACTGGACCTTTGTTTCTACCACAGAGAAAGAGATATTGGGCTCAAATAGCGCTTCTAGGCCTTCACTGCCATTCACAAGGCAGGGCTCCAGGCAGATTATGAGGCTCAAAAGGCTTCTTGGCACCCAGAAGCCTGCAGAGTTCTGAGTCTTTTCTGCCAATGCAAATACCTCTCAACATCAACCCGGGACTGTTGAAGGCAATGTGGAAACATCCAACATTTTCAGAGTAGGTAAAGAACGGGCTGCTGAGGGTGTCTCTCCAGTAGTGTGTTCTTTTGAGCACCCCCCCCCTTACGACTATCACTAATATAAAGGTCATACGGAACAGGACGTGCTGGGGACCAAAATCAGGAAGGTAGTTCAAAGGGACACATGGGATGACCAAGTACTAAGACTGTACTGGCGGAGAAAATGGCAAAGACCAGTTCCATGTGGCTCCATGTGGTAGAAAAGATTATAGATACATTCATGGAGGACTTTCTGCCCCAAGAGGAGGCAAGCAGGAGCCAAATGGCTATGAGTGGAGAAGGTGTGAAGGGAATGTGTACCGAGGCCAAGGCAGGGCCAGACCTCTGAGCTCCAGCCCACCCACATCAGTTCCGAAGGAGCCCAAGCACTAACAGTAAAGACATTTTCCCCAAGCAGATGTGAAGCCCACGAAGCCCTTCGTCAACTTGGACACGTCTATGATGCTGCAGGAAATGCCCCAGGGAACAGTCACAGGGAAGGAGGGCACAGACAGATGAGCAGCAGCTGGGAGCTGGTGCCCGCTTCAGTATTAAAGCTCAGCTTTTTGTACTGCTGTTGGTAGTATTGTTTTCAACTGCGTCTTTATGCCTTTAGGACACAGGAAAGGGACACGCCTCGTGGCAGGCTGAATCCTGGATTATAGCGCGTACATCTGAGGATGATTGCTAAAATACCGCCAGTGTAGGGAGGTGGAATCATTTGACAAATATTCTCTGCTGCCACACCCAGAATCCACCTGGTCACTCCCTAGACTTTAGCCACAGGTGGTAGTCTCTTCTGGCCTTATCTGAAACTCAGCAGCTACTACGAAACTGGGTTGTAGCCTGGCTCCAGCCTTAGACTCTACACACCAAAGCACATGGGTGCTACTACTAGGGACTTGTCTCTAAGGTATACATGGGTATACACTACCCCCATGACACTGGGCCGAAACTTCCTAACCAGGGCCCAAACCAAATGTGGGGGGGTCAACCTGATCCCTGATGTCACAGCACCCAAACCATACATCTTGCTTGCCCAGCTGCTCCCACCAGTTGAGATCAATAGGAAGGTCAAGCACTGGACACAGCAGGTGAGTAGACCATCAGATATATTGGAGGGTGGGGGAGCTGGAGGCAACTTCACAACTGCCTCCTTCTAGGATTCGCCTCTGCAACTTGCTAGGCACTTGAGTACAAAAAGTTCATGGGGCTCCTCCAGCAAAGATCAGCTCCAGGGCTGCTTGGATATCCCCTCCAGTGGCCTGAAGGGCGCGGACGCTCAACTCGTCATCCTGGATGCCCATGTCACGCAACTGCTGCAGCTGAGGCTGCCACTGGCTCTGTGGAAAGACAGGGAAGGTAAAGGTGTTATCTGGGCTCCCAATGGAACAGTTAGACTCAGAGGCTGTTTTCAGGATAGAAAGAAGAGACCCACAAAGAAACTACTGACACTCAGGACGGTACCATAGGTGCTTCAGGAAGACTGAAGATATACTGAAAGGTAAAGAGAACAAATGAAATTTTATAGTAAAGAAAAAGCGCTGGGCGGGGTGGTGGTGCACACCTTTAATCCCAGTGCTTGGGAGGCAGAGGCAGGTGGATGTCTGTGAGTTCAAGGCCAGCCTGGTCTACAAGAGCTAGACAAGCTCCAAAGCCGCAGAGAAATCCTGTCTTGAAAAAACAAAACAAACAAAAAAAGCACAGACTACTCATATCTAAATTCCCAAAACTTATTATCTATACAAACTTACACACACACACACACACACACACACACACTGAGGAATAAGTTTTGAAATTAGCTTTAAGTCAGAGGTGAGGTAAAGGTAGGGCATCCCTAATTCAAGCCCAGTGAGCCTTTAAAAAAAAAAAAGTAGCAGTAGAAGTCATGAAACTATGGAGAGGGCCATTGGGAGGAGGCTGTCCTAAGACAGGAGTAAAGCAGTAGGCAAGTACTATGAAACCAGAGACGGGGCACCCTGGGATGGAAAAGTTTAAACAAGGAAGAGGTGCTGAGACAGAAGGAAGCTGATTAACCAGAACAAAGGGCATGAAAAGTCACACGGAGACCTAGTAAGCATACTTTTCATGGCTGGGAAAAGCTGCTCCTAGAAGCTACTGGTTATTAAACAAAATACCAATGCCAAAGGTGGGATACTGATTAGGGAGTTATTGGTCAGGGAGGCTCCAGAGTTCCCCAAAACAACACAGGTTCTTGCCATCCCTCTTGGTTACCAACCAGAACTAGACAGTAAGACCCTATTGCTGCAAACACCACACACTTTGGTAGCACAATACAGAGAAATAATGCTGGGACTGAGCCGGAAGCTCCCTTCCTACCGGATAGCTTTCAAAGTTCCAGAAGGCACTATGCAGGCTGCTGAAGGGAAAAGGCATCAATGGTTTTATCCGTCTGTGAACCCTACAATCTAGGAGACCATCTGTCAGGTAAGATGCGCCCCACTTGAACAACAGTGGCTTTGCTGTAACAAGGTAAAACAACTGCTCTATGGTTGGCTCTGAGGCTTGCTTTATAGGAGAGTCTATGTCTGGTATGGTAAAACCTGACCAAAAACTGCATGCTTGGAAGATCATAAGCCCCAAGAGAAGGGGACTGAATGTTGTCTAGATAAACTGACAATGCACTAACTGCCTTCTACATACTTATGCTTATACATACAGACAAATGTTCAACTAGAGAAGCCTCTCCTTCCAGGGAATGGTGGTGCATGAAGAGAGTCACGGCTGTACATGGTGCTCTAGTGCTCATCTCTAAAACTAGACACTTACACCATCCCTCTAAGGCTCAGAGAACACTTCAGAAGGGTGGTGGAAAGAAATGAAAGCACTGGAAGGACTACAAAATGCCATCTTCTAGGCAAGACACAGTCATTGCAGTAATGAACTCAAAGCAGCTGTGGATGCCTGCACTGACTGTGCCTGAGCAGAAAGGCTCATGAAGACTGGTAAGATGGCTCAGTGGATAAAAGTGCTTGTCTTGTGAATCACATGATCTGAGTCCAACCCCTGGAATCCACACAATGGTGCAAGACACACACACAGACACACACACAAATGAATATTAAGTTAAATAATATAAAAACAAAAGCAAAACAATGGGCCTACCAATAGTCAGCCAGAGGTGGAGGGAGGGCTAGGGGGCATCTCTCAAGGCTGAACTATTTACTATTGATAGAGTCAAGGAGAGTAGGAGTCATTTAGTTGTGTGTCCACTGGTGACCCCAGGCTCCAGTGGACAGTTCCAACCCATTGCTTACACAGAAGGCCTAGTCAAACTAATGAGACACAAACAAAACCCAAAGTCCTGAGTCTGGGAAAGACTAATAATAGTGGTGTTGGGCAGGACTTGATGGGATGAGAGTGGGACACAGGAGGGTGCGAGGAGGGCAATCAGAGTTACATACATGTGTGAGACTGTCACAGAACCAATGAGGAGGGTAATCAGAACGTTATATACAATACGTGAGTGAAACTGTCAAAGAACCAATGAGGGTAATCAGAATGTTATATACAATACATGCGTGAAACTGTCAACAAATGAACAAAAATAAACTGGGATTTTTTTTAAGTTTTTCTTTTCTTTTGGGTATTTGATCAAGGATCTCATGTAGCCCAGGCTAGCCTCAAACTCACTATATAGTCAAGGATGCCCTTGAACTCCCCAACTCCCTGCTTTCACCTTCTGAGTGCTGAGATTACAAGTATATGTCATCACACCCTGCTTAAGAGTTTTGTTTACTATGAGAGTAGTGAAAAGTGATCTATGTTGGTACACTGTATTAGTCAGGGTTTCTGCTGCTGAGATACAATATTATGACCAAAAGTAACTTGGGGAGAAGAGGGTTTATTTCATATTACAGCTTTTAAGTCCATCACTAAGGAAATCCAGGGCAGGAACTCAACAAGACCAGGAACCTGGAGGCAGGTGGCCATGGAGATATGCTACTTATTGGCTTGCTCCCCATGGCTTGCTCTGCTTGCTTTCTTACAAACTTAGGACCACCAGCCCAGGTAGGCTGACACCCCCCATCAATCACTAATTAAGAAAATACCCCACAGGCTTGTGTATAGCCAGATCTTATGGAAGGAATTTCTCAATTGAGGTCCCCTCCTTTCAGATGACTCCAGCCTGTGTCAAGTTGACATAAAAACTAGCCAGCACATACACACAGACACACACACAAATTTGTTTTTGTTTTAAAGAGCATTCCTATGTATATATAACACAGGCTAGCCACCAACTCATAGTATTCCTACCTCAACCTTTTAAATGTTGAGATCACAGTGTACCACCACACCTTAATAAAAACTATTTAGTAAGCAAATAATATTCCAGTTCCCGGTTGGCTGTTTGCAGTTTTCTGCCATCACAAACAATGTGACTCTTTCAGCATTGTCAGACTGTCATTTCCATATACACAAACATCTCCAGGACAGCTTCTGAGAAACAGAACTGCTGGGAACCCTGTGTGCATACAGCCACACTTCCTTCTCAGTGACTAGTCTATTCATAGCCTTTCCCAGTTTTCTAGGAAGTGCTGGGTCTTAAGTTGCTCTATTTTAGGAGGATGTGCCACTTGTCTGATAGGATTACAACTGTCAGCCTTAAGACTTTGCTTGGTTTTGCTGTTGATTTTTCGGCTTTGGTTTTCTAGGAATGAATTTTCACTTTGACAAACTTAAAATTTAGAATGACTGTATATAATGGCTCCTGGATTCTGAATTTCACCCATGAGAAGTTTTCCCTGCTGTAAGGACTGAAAAAGATTTGCCCATGTTTTTTTCTAGTACTTCATAGTTTCATTACTGCCCACTTCTTCCCAGAAAGGAAATGTACAACTTATGGAAAACTTCCCATGTCAGGAGAAGGCAGTGGGGAAGAAGCGCAGAGGCAAACAAGGGTAAGGCTATGGAAGGCAGAGAAACGCAATATGCCATCTCAGCTTTGCTTTACGCCAGGTAGTCAGTGAGAGCTGGGAGCTTTGGAGCCCAGTGAACAGGCATCTGGCTGGAGATGACATTGAAGCAAACATGGGCTGTCCAACTCACTTGCACTGCCCATGAGCACCACACACAGTCATGAAAATCACATAGCCTTGTGCTCTGTTTTCGGAGTCCATGAGAATCAGGCGTAAAGCAAACAGCTCATACTTAAGGGTGAAAAATACAATGCTGACACTTCTCAGTTGCTAGGGCGACCTATTTTTCTTTAAAGCTTCTAAGACTCCAATAACTACCAGATTAAACCTAACCTCCTTGGCCTCTTACACCCAGACTTCTACCCTCTTTCTTTGATCCCATCTCAGGATGTTCTATGCCAACACGGATTTCTAACTATATAGCTTCGAGTACATCACAAACACCTATTTGCGTCTGTTCTCTCAAGCATTTGCCTCTGTCTAGAAATTATCTCCTTCCCATCACAAACAACCCTTCTTCCCCTAGCTAGCTTACCAAACTTAGCTCTATCAATCAATCAGCTTAGACCTCTCTCAGTTCTGCTGGACCCAGGCCCTCACTCTAAGCAACAGAGCTTCTCACCAAGATGTTTCTCAAATGTGTTACTGCGTGGCGCCCCTCCAAGGCAGGGACAAGGACAGGCTCACTTTGAGCTCACCAGCTCAGCCTAGTCCCGATATAAGTGTGCTCACTGCTCAGTCAATGCTCACTAAATTAATGATTAACTAAAACTTCCTCACGATCACAGGAGTCAGGCCACAGTCACTCAGGCAAGAAGGAAAAGCTACAAGAACAACTGCCTCTTCTGGGAAGGCTCACCTGTCACACCCTGTCATCTGCTCCTGGTGTTCCTAGAGGGAAGGACCTCCAGTGTGCAGAAAAAGGCTCAGTGTGTCAAAGTAGGAGACTACATGAAATCTCAAAGTGGGGTGACTCACCTGAAGGCTGGGCTGCCCAGAGGCCTGCAGGGCCTGCTGGAGGGCTTGGCTGAAAAGATCATTGGTGATGGGTGTCCCTGACTGGACACCAGAAGACATTGGCGAGGTGCCTGAAGAATGACCCTAGATTCAAGTAAATAGTCAGCATTGCTCCACAGCCATTTCAGTTTCACAGCAGAGTCAGTGTTGTCACATGACCCAATACTACTCCTGGGGTACCTAACTCCTGCCTCCCAACAGGGGTCTGTTATGAGACAACCACACTATATTATGGGGTACCTAAAAGCAATCTATGTGGACATAAAAGGTTCCATGCTCTTTGACTCCAGGGAAAAGGACTCTGAGACCCCAGGCCCAATCTAGAACCCCAGTATTGAGAGAGACAGCTTTGAAGATAGCAAATCACCATCAGGAACCTTACTCCAGTGATATGTAGTCCCTGTTGGGGCTAAGAAAGAAAGAACACCCAGGCCTGTACTAAAACTGGACTTCTAAAGGCAAGTAAATGAAAAGGGGAGTCACCTGACCCACAGTTGAGAAATCCCTACCGGGCCCCAGGACTCAGTGCAAGGAGACCTAGCACCCGGGCAGCAAAGGCAAACCTAGTCAACTGCAGGGAGTTTGCGGAGGGCAGCCTGGCCTTAACGTTCCCAACTCTCTTCTCCATACCTGGGTGCCAGGAGTTGGTGTGTGAGAGCTGCTCTCTGGAGTACTGGCCAGGGCCAGGGCAGTGGCCAGCTCACTCTGGGTGATGGGGCGGGGCCCAGCAGCTCCACTGTACCCCAGAGAGGCCGGGCGGGAGCTGGGTGTACTGCTAGAGGGAGTAGACCGGGTGGTGCTCTGGAAAAGAGGCATCCAGAATCAGGATAAAGGAACCACACCCATCCCCAGTTCCCAGGAAGACTTCCTAAGGTCCCGTCTTTCGGAAAGAATATCACATGGTCTTGGTCCCCAGAGGTCCCTGTGACCACTTCCTAGCCTTGGGAATAACAGATCCTAAGGAGAAGCTGGATCCCAGGACCATCTTCCCCAAGGGACAGGCTGCCATGCCACTCACTGGGTGAAAGTCGTCCTCATCATCCGAGAGCCCGTCAAACAGGAAGCCACCTGGAGGAGAGTGAACAGATTCCAGGAGGAAGAACAGAAAGGCAATAGCGCAGCTCCAGATCTCAGCTCAAGTTACACTCCAAATTCATATTTCATCTCTCCCCTTGGAAAATTACAGGACAGATGCACTTCCTGACTCATGCCCTATGCCAACACTATACATAGCTGCTGAGTAAAGCAAATCCCTGGGCCACTACCAGCTCCTGAGGGGCCTCACCTGGCATATCTCGGTACGAGCTGGAGGGCATGCTTCGGGAAGAGGAGTCAGCTCCTGGCATTGGGGTGCTGCCTGCTACCGAGTGCAGAACCAGGATGATGGCATTGACCAAGGCTGGGTGAGCAGGCACCAATCTAGGAGTGGTAGAAAAAGAACGATTAAGGAAAGAGCATCCTTTCCATGACAGTATGGGTGACTGTTAAAGCAGAGCCTGCCCTTAATCCCTAGTCTTCAGCATCGTTTGGTTTTTAGTTTGGGTTTTGGCTTTCAGATAGGGCCTCACTCTATACCGCTGACAGGCCTACAGCTTCCTCTCTAGGCCAAGCTAGCCTCAAATTTATTGTGACTGCCTCTGCCTCCAGAGTCTGGGATTACAAGTCCATGCCCCACATTTAGCTCACTCTTCAGCATCTTCTGATGATCTGCTCTTAGCAGTGTCAGAAAGGATCTAAAGGCAAGGCATGATGAGAAATAGAAACAACAGTTTGGTAGGCTCAGGGTTCCAAACTGGGTGCAGACACCACCTCCTATACAATGGCAATCTCTGATGACTCCTTTCTCTTCCTAGAGCAGGGTTCATTTCTTCACTTGCAAAATAAGGACACACGGCCACTCCTGTCTGTCCTTCCAGCTCTAAGATTTTATTGTCCTATACCTAAGTCTACTTTCCTTAGCTTACAATCCCTGACATTACTCATGAAATTCACCTGGAACACAACTCTCTCTCTCTCTCTCTCTCTCTCCCTTCTTCCTTCCCTCCCCACACTGCTTCATTGGAACATACTTTATGTGCCCCTGCCCTTGGGCTTTTCTATTTCTTAAGCAGTCCTTGCTGCTCCTTCCATCTTGACACATTTAGAAAGCAGACCTGGTGACAGACTGGCTCCAAGAAGAGATCCCAGGGCAACAACCAGGTTTCTAACTGACCGCATGAGGAATGTCCTTTACAAAATGATGGTTATACTTACGTATCCAGCATGTTAGGATCAGCAAAGACAGAGAAGAGGTCCTTGTCCTGGAGAACCCCTGGAAGACAGCAAGATTTCTCTTAGACAGTGGAAATCTGGCCATATCCAGAAGGAAGAGGCAGCATTAAATCTCAAAGCAAGCAACTCAACGGGACCCCAAACCAGTCCTCCTGAGAAAGGAAGAAATGAAGTCGAGGGCATCTTATTCCAGTGGGAATGCTCCAGCTGTCCCCACATTCTCCTGCACTTAGCACACAGAGCTGCAACAGTGGAGGTCTGAGAGCCCTTAGGGGCTAGGTTTGTGGAATGAACCTTCATCATGTTCCCTCGTCCCTCAACAGCAATGCTTCTTCAAAAGATGGTCAGAGCCCTCTTTTGCTCCTAGTTTTTTTTTTTCTTTTCCTTACATTTCTTTAAATCTTTTCTTGTACTTACCTAGGGCAATGGGGTCACTGCTGAGACCTGGGGTTGCCACAATGATCTGATCTAGAGATTCTTTATTGCTGAGCATCTTAAAGACCTGCAGAAGAAAACAGGGATGGCTTAGAATTCCACCTAGTGCCATACAGTCACCAAGTGCCCACACTCTTCTTGACTTCCTCCCTCTGAATGTTTGTATAGAATGCTTGCATACATACCACCACAAGGGAACAGTCTCTATGGTTCCCCACTACCATCCCTATACTTCTAAAACAAGACCAATAACTATTTCTCCAGATCCACGTTCCATACAATGACTACTTTACACTGGTAAATATTAGGAAGGACGTTCACAGCTGCATTAATTCTGCCTGTCAACAGCTCATTTCTCCAGGGGGGAAATCCATACTTAAGAGGTGACAGGCAGTTCACCAAGAGTCAAAGATCAAGACTCATCAGTAAAGGTACAGGGATTCTGTAGCAGTAACCATACTCGGTCCATAAGACCAGCCTGAGGAGAGGCTGTCTAAGCAGCATCCTAAGGAATCAACAACCAATGCCTGACTGAAACAGGCTCTTTGAGGAAAGACGGATTCTGCTGAGGCCCACAGACATGGCAAGAATTCTCAAAGGAACTCTTGGTTGTCGTGGTGATGTGCTGTCAGCTCCCAGACTGAACCCTGGCCAGTGACAACACCATCTCCTGCAGTCTTGGGTGAACTCACCGCCTCCCTGTAGGAGGAGCTGCTGTGCAGGGCGGTGTGCAGCACCCGGAACTCCCTCAGGGCAGTAGCTTTGTCCACAGGTTCTAGAGGAGAAGATGCGGTTATCCAATAGCCCAGGCACTGTCCTTACCACAGATGTGGAGACACTTGCTCTACAGAGTCCCTCCCCTCATCACCCTCCAAAATTGTGAGCACCACCTCAGAAAAACCCATTTGTGCCACAAGTATGAAATTTGTATAATCAATAAATTATCTTTGGTACATAAAACAAACAAAGTTCCAGCAGAGGGGGATCTTACCACATGAAAGAGGCTTTTCTGATCAACAACCCACTGCAGGGATTCTAGACTTTTTACATTTGAGAAGGAAGAATGTATAATCAACTCAGTGGACTCTTACGTAGGGACTTAAAATAAGTTCACTCCAAGCCATCTTAATGATATAGCACTATGCTGACACGATATGTTAAGAGGAAGAAATAGAACACAAAGTTGGATGCGCATTCTCTGGTAAAACTATGCAAAATATGTCAGTCTGCATATGGTCCAAGGCTGGAAGGAGCAAGATAAAGAATAACATTTTCTAAGAGGGATAAGTCCATGGGTAATTCTTTCTTCTTTGTTATTTTCTTTCAAATTTCTCTATTTCTTTTTAGGCGTCTTTATTCTTTTTTATTTATTTATCTTTTAATTATTATGTGTATGAGTGTTTTGCCTACATGTATGTCTGTGTACCATGTGAGTGCGCAGCCATCAGATTCCCTGGAACTGGAGTTACATTTAATTGCAAACTACCTGCAGGTGTTAGAAATTGAACCAGGGTCCTCTGGAAGAGCAGAAAGTACTATTAACCTCTGGGCCATCTCTCCAACCCGTAAGACTATTTTAATTCATAAAAAGAGAGAAATTGGGCTAGGTAAAGCATGCACCTGACAACCTGTGCTAAGTCCTGTTTTTGAACCTAAGCACCACAAATAAGACAAATAAATAAAAAGAAGCCACAATGAAAAGAATCCCAGTAAAGACTAAGGAAGCACAAGACACTTGAAAGCACTGAACAAACTTTTATCATGTCCCAAATAGCAACTTTATGATTTCTGGACGCTGTGATCAACATTTCCAGCAAAGTCTAGCAGTAGTCACGCTGCATTTGGTCACCTGACTATCATAACCCATTTTACAAGGGAGGAATCTGAGGGACAGGAGCAGGCAGGAAGTTCATCTTGGGTCACACTGTAGTATGGTATCCTTAGGATAATCTAGGCTACATAATCAGACTTTATATAAACTACTCTGTATGCCTGGAGTTTAGCACAGCCACGATATTGTGATCATGAGGGCTGTCTCCTTTGGAAAATAGATACCACACATGAATTATCTAACTTATTCAATAAACTGAACAAAATAAGCATTTATCTTGTATCTAGCTTTGGGCAAGTCACAAGAAGGCAAAAAAAAAAAAGTCCATCCCATTAGGAATTCTTGGGGCAGTAGGAGAATGAAACTATGAAACTAAATCCAACACACAAACATACAATTATGAAATGCCATATTAAGGTCCTGGGGAGAGACACAGAATGCCAGTAAAGGTGCTAGCCATCACTACAAGTAAGACTAGGGCCCAATTTGTCTCCTGGGAAACCATACAAGAGGGGAAATTGGTAGATATTTACTGGAAAGACGGCTTTGACGTCTAAGTGAAAATATTCAGAAATGTATGGGAGAATAAGAAATAAAAAATAAATTAAGTCAACATAGTGGCATATACTTCTGATCCTGGCCTTTGGGAACAAAGGAGAGACTACAAGTTCCAGACTACAAAATCAAGGCCTGGCTCAACACACACATATAAAATAAAGCGAGAGCCTTAGGAAACAGCAGCCCGCAATGGAGACCCCAAAGTGATTCAGCCAGAAGAAAGAGGCTGGTGGGTTCTCCTCCCACAGTGCCAACTCTGGGGCAGGGTGCTGCTGTTTGTTTTATTTCTATTGCCTGACACAGAGTCTTACTATTTAGACCAGGCTGGCCTTCAGTGAGCAGCCTTCTCCCTCAGCCTCTGTTACTCTGTGACCACAGAATCAGATCATCAAATCGACCCACTTTTGGAAGAAGAATGCCGCAGAAGAAAATATCTAAAATACTATCATTTTAAAACTTCGGGGCTGGAGAGATGGCTCAGCAGTTAAGAGTGTTGCCTGCTCTTCCAAAGGTCGTGAGTTCAATCCCCAGCAACCACGTGGTGGCTCACAACCATCTGTAATAAGGTTTGGTGCCCTCTTCTGGCCTGCAGGCATACATGTACACAGAATATTGTATATATAATAAATAAATAAATATTTTTTAAAAAAACTTCTTTTCAGAACTAAATTTAAATTCACCTCCGAATAAAAACTCCATTTGTTTCAAAAATAAACCTGCAGATAACATGGGGAAGAAAAGGTTCTAAATATCCTAAGCATAATCTCCTAAGGGTAATGGGTGTCTCTGTAATATCCTTTGGGAAAGAGGCAGCCAGGCCAGAAGAAAACACAAAGGCTTCTAAACCAGAATAATCTAGGTTTATATCCCAGTTCTAACTCATTTTAACTAGGTGACCCTGACTATCCTTCCCATCTTTTTTCCCCACATATAAAATGCTAGAATGTGATTAAGTAAGATACTGAACAAAACCAAAAACTAGCTTGCAGAAACCATAACCACTCATTTTCTTCCATCAATGTCCTCTAGCAGAGGGACAGATCTGTAAATGAACAAGCTGTGTTCAGTGCTCACTCAGAACATAAGAGGAGAATACATACCCCAAGAATTGCAGGGCATTTCAATCTGAGGATATTAGAAAAGTCAGAGAATCTGGGCTTTGATGGATGATTCTGGGGAAAACATAGTTTTGCTCTGGGGTCAATTTTATGATTAGGCTCTTAATAGCTTTATTCGAGAAGAAAGGCAAACCAGAGCAAGGTGAAAGCTGTAACGGCAGAGGCAGCAGTCACTCCCATCAGCCAGGGTGAAGGGGTATGTAATTTCTTGTGTGTCTAGAAACGGTAAGAATCTTATTTTCCACTCGATCCACGATGGTCTCAGAATGTCCTTGTCTGATAATGGTTAAGCCCCTTAACAGTGGGACTTCAAAGCCCAGCTGTGAATGTCAGACTAATGCTGGGACGTCGGCTGCTTCTCTCTCTCTCTCTCTCTCTCTCTCTCTCTCTCTCTCTCTCTCTCCCCATATGGATACAAAGATGCTTTTGTCCTTAGCATTTAAAATTTAAAAAGATAACTTTCAAACTGATAACTATTCATAGCAGACACAAACAAGATAAAAGTATGTCAAACTGCTAGTTTAACAAAGCAAATCTCCGGGTGGTGGTGCACACCTTTAATCCCAGTACTTGGGAGGAAGAGGCAGGCTGATCTCTGAGTTCGAGGACAACCTGGTCTATAAGAGCTAGTTCCAGAACATGTGCCAAAGCTACAGAGAAACCCTGTCTCAAAAAAGCATAAACAAAAACAAAACAAAGAAATATGCTGGGCAGTGGTGGCGCACGCCCTTAATTCCAGCACTGGGGGCAGAGGTAGGTGGACCTCTGTGAGTTCAAGGACAGCCTGGTCTACAAGAGCTAGTTCCAGGACAGGCTCCAAAGCTAGAGAAACCCTGTCTCAACCCCCTTACACTCTCCCCCCAAAAAAGAATGCACAGGTTTAACACGGAGGGTCCTATTTGTTTGGGTTTTTGTCCTGCCCCGGGTATCCCACAGCTGTTTAGCCCCAAAGAAAATCACACATAGGTCTCCATAAATTATAAGCTGATTGGCCCATTAGCTCTAGCCTCTCACTGGCTAACTCTCACATCTTGATTAACCTATTTTTTTGATCTATGTTAGTCATGTGGCTCAGTACCTCTTTTTAGTGGGGCAGATCACATCCTGCCACTTCGGTGGTCTGGGCAGGAGTAGGAGGAATCAGCTTCCTCCTTTCCAGAATTTTCCTGCTTTCATTACATCACTTCTACTTCCTGTCTGGTTTTTCCGCCTATACTTCCTGCCTGGCCAATCAGTGTTTTTTTTTTTTTTTTTTTTGGTTTTTTCGAGACAAGGTTTCTCTGTGGTTTTGGAGCCTGTCCTGGAACTAGCTCTTGTAGACCAGGCTGGTCTCGAACTCACAGAGATCCGCCTGCCTCTGCCTCCCGAGTGCTGGGATTACAGGCGTGCGCCACCACCGCCCGGCCAATCAGTGTTTATTTATAACATGATTGACAGAATACAGACAATTCAACCCGCACACAGGCTCTTCCCTTGGTGACATCAGGAAGCTCTGCTTATCTAAGAGGACAAACCCTCACTTACCAGGTTTCTGATCAGGCTCAGGCCAAGATTTGCGGAGAACATGGACTGTGGACCCAGGCTGAATACCATAGAAGTCAAGGGTCTGGTCATCTTTTAGCTTCCGGCCACAATAGATCAGATCTACAAAACAAAACTAACGACAACAACAACAACAAACCCAAAACCCAAACTGCCCTTTTATACTTTGTTTTCTGTCCTCTGAGAATCTTATTTTAATTAGATAGCTCTCAGGGTCTAAGGAAATAGCTCAGTGGGTAAGAGCACTTGCTCTGCAAGCATGAGGACCTCAGTTCAAATCCCCAGCACCCACACAAAAAGCCAGGCATGGCTGCATGTGCCAGTAACCACAGCAGCTGAGGGTAGAGGCAGGCTGAAACCAAGAATTGCTGGTCATGTAGCCTAACTCAAACGGCAAGCCTCGGGGTCGGTGTGAGATCTTGTCTCAAGGCTGTAAAGTGGAGCAAGAAAGGAAACCTGATGTCCTGCTATGGTCTCTTCAGATACATGCATGAGTGCATGCTCTGCACACACATACATGCACCACACACATACAAAAGAAGATATTCTCTCAGTTGCAGTGACACACATCTGTAATCCCAGATACTTGAGAGGCTGAAGCAAATTTGAGGCCAGCTTGGGCAACTTAGCAAGATCTTGCTTTAAGACATAAAAAAAAAAAAAATCATAGAAACAGGCTTTGGGTACAGCTCAGTGGCAGACTGCTTCCCTAGCATATACAAGGATCAGGATGCAAAAGTCAGAACCTGTACGTGTTGCAGGGATATCAAGAAAACACATTTGTTGCACGCCACGCCTTTTATCCCATCAGAGGAAACAGGCAAACAGTAAGTTTGGGCCAGTCTGGTCTATAGTGAGTTCCAGGCCCCTCAGGAGTACAAAGTAAGACCTTATCTCAAAAACAAACAACTAAAACCCAACACTTTTAACAACTGTTATTAAGTACAAATGCTTACTTAGGAAATATATCCACAGAAAAGCTCTAGGACTCAATACTGTAGAGAGTACTTAAATCTAAATAAATGGAAAAAACTTTAGTAACCAAAAGGGATGAATCTAATTCACCTGTGATAAGAAATATGTTTTTCACCAGTTGGAACCCTTGACTATCATAAATTACACTTATAATCTAATTTGACTAAACTATACTTAAATCCCTCCTTCCTCCACTAGAAATGCCCTGCCAACCTCATTCCTAATTGGCTGCCTTCCCTTCAATCTGCAATTAAGACAAAGATCCTTCTAGTTATCCCTTGTCTTAAGTGATAGACTGAGAAATCTTGTCTCATCAGCAACTGTGCTCAACCTACTTCTAATTTTGTTCTCTCAGAGAAAAGACCTCGACAATGTCATAGTTAAGAGTCAAAACAAAGGAGTTCAGTGTAACACCTGACTAAGTGACAAACAATAGTTTTGTCATAGGTTTTGCATTTCTGCTCATAGAAAACTTAGTCTGGAGTGTTACCATTAGGAGGCAACGAATCACAAGCCCTTAATTTACTCTTTTTTGTTTGTTTGTTTGTTTTTGTTTCTCTTTAGCTTTTGGAGCCTGTCCTAGAACTAGCTCTTGTAGACCAGGCTGGCCTCGAACTCACAGAGAAATACCTGCCTCTGCCTCCCAAGTGCTGGGATTAAAGGCACCACCTGACTCCTTATTTTACTCTTTAAACGCTTCTCCCGGAGGAGGCCAGAGCAGCAACCCAGCTCCAAGACTCACCAATCAGCTCCGGGTCTGGAACAGATTCCTGGAGCTTGCCAGCAATTAGCTGCTTTAGAAACGAAATGCTATAGCCCCCTAGCGAATATTCTCCCAGTTCTGTCTCTGGCAACTGAAGAATTGATTTGGGGGCGAGCGGCTGGTCAGCCAGCTTCACTGCCAGATGAAAGTCTGAGAGAGACATCCTCTCTCTTTCGCGTGCTCTCTTTCTCCCTAGAAAAGAATAAGGCATTAAAAGCTAATGGCCAAACAACCACCCTACTCACCTCCTACCTGCAACCAGGCTAAGTGAAGGGTAATTTCTGTGCAATAGTGCTACAGAGCACAAGGTGTAGCATTAGGAAGTTAAAACTAGCACCTCGTGTCCTCTTATTCCTCCTACAGAGTGTCTCAGTTTCTTCACCTTTCAAATGGACACAAAAGGCCATTCTGACGAGAATGTTGTGAGGTTCAAGCATCATCACCCAGCATCCCTTTTTACACACTCGATTTCTGTTTTTTTTCTTCAATTTTTGATTTTGCTACTACAACAGCTTTACCAAGTCCTTGCCTTTCTTGCTTCTCCATCAAAGATCCATGGCACCAGCCACCTCTTATTTAAAACACAGGTCTGGCAATGACTTAACTGCTTTGAAAGCCTTCCTTAACCCCAAAGCACCTTTGTGAACAGGTGTGAAGGCCACAGCCTGCAGTAAGGACCCATTCATTCTGACTCCTCCTTGCTTTCTTCAACAGCCCCAGCCCTGCCCCAGTATAACAACAGTAAGTCTCCTTCATAACAAAATTGTCCCCAAGTATACCTCTGCTCACCTCCTGTCTTTGCAAGTAAGTTCTCTTCCCTTTTTGGCCTCTTAGCAAACTCCTACCAAGACCCACACAAATATATCGTTTCCATGCCCTCTTTTTTTCTTCTCTTGGTCACACATTCCCTGTTCCCTCAAGGCAAAAGAGCAACACAAATCAATAGATTTGAGGATACGCGGCTAGTCAGCCAGCTTCATTACCAGATGCCAGCCTAAAAAAGTATCTTCTCTTTGCTGCTTTTTTACTTGTAAGACTTACTTCTCAATTTCTCACCCCTCCCCTAGGCCTGTGCCCCCCCCATCTTGAATACCTTGGAAGCCAAGACTAGAGCTTTTTAAATTCACTGTCCCCAAGCCTCACATATATGAATATCCACGAATTAAATCGAAAAACTCAAAGAGTGCAAAAGCCTTGCAACGCAAGACAAGTCCTTGTTATAGACACTAGTTCCAAAGACGCCTCTTGAGGTATAGACAAGGCTAGGAAAAAGCTGTCATTCTACCCAGCAGACCTCAAGATACTGTCTACTTTCGGCTTAAAGCGAGGAAGGAGTGGAGGGTTTTTTTTGTTTTTTGTTTTTTCTTTTTTGGTTTTGTTTTTATAGCGATCTCGGTCCTCACAGCTGTCCCCTGGGGCAGGCATTGTCAGCCATATTTTACAGATCAGTAATCAAGATTCAGCTCACGTCACTTGGCCCAAGGTCACAGATACCTAGTCGTGAGTAGGGACACTGTTGGCAACCCCACCTCTCCCGTGGGGCCAGTTAGCTACTCCAGACCCACGAGAGCCCCGCGCGCCCAAGGGGGCCCAGCGCCCTCACCCGTCCCGCGGAAGGAACCCGGCCGCAGAGAGCCGCCGGTGTAAACACTCACTCTGGCCCTCTTGCCGGAAACCGGAAGCTCCGCGCTGCATTCTGGGGGTTATAGTTTTCTCTGAGGTCCCGTCTCTTTTAAATGGCCGTCCAGTAGCTAGTCGCAGTGCTTCTGGTTCCGGGAGGCGGGACTTCGAGCAGACTGAAATTCTAGGCGCGCAGGGGATCTAATTTCCTGTTAGACAAAATCCTACCAGCTGAGGTAGGGAAACAGTATGGGGTTTCTAAAGCAGTCTGCAGTCCTGTGGTTCTCGCACTTTGCTGGGATATTTATGAAGCCTGTTGGTTATTCCGGGACGAACCACTCCCCACCCCGAGGGGGAACCGTTCCTAAGTGGACAGGCTCCCTGCGGCCCTTCCAATGAAGATGCTGTCCTGCTGCGTAGTCAGTCAGCCTCCTGTGTTTTTTGCTCCTTTCACCCAGGGAACCTACCTTGTGGTAGCGCACTAGGGCTCCAAAAGTTGAGTTCTTACGAGGAGTGATTAAGTAGGGATTCTGGCACACCGTGAACATGCAACAATGGGGTTTATATCACAGTCATTCATAGAATCAGTTTGGGGAGGGGAATTTCCATTGAACTTTCATAGAGAAACTGTTTACGATGACTGAGAAACTTCTACTCGATCAAATTGAATTGTGTTTGCACAGAAGTTAGAATTAGCTAAAATCAGAAAGTACTGTTTGGACTCAGGAAATTAATTCCAAAACTAAGGAACACAATAGCCGAAAAAGAAAAGAAAGAAAAGAAAAAAAACACCTATGAAACTGAAGTTGAGGGACCAGGGAGACAATGAGATGGCTCAGTAGGAAAAGGCACTGGCCTCCAAACCCCAGGGCCTCCTCCAAACATGGTGGTAGGATGGAAGGATAGAACTGACTCCACAAGACTGTCCTCTGCCCACACATTCCCACTGGCATATATGCACACACACAAAATAAATAAATAGATAAATAAATAGTAATTTTTATAAATGAAGTTGTTCATAGTAGCTGAACACTGATTCTGTGTACGCAAGCGTAAAAGCTGTATTCTTGCATAGTTCACTCTAGGATGGAACTAGAGCAGTAACTGAGCAGAACAGCTTGACAGAGAAAATCAAAACTACACATAATTACCCCCTCCCATTCTTATATGTGTGCTGGGGGAAGGTTTCACAGTTCCCAAAGTCCCTCTTCCCTATTATATCCATCCTGAGCTGCAGCTCCTTTTTCAGGAATTCTTAACTGAGCAGCCTTCTAGGCAATTTCCTATCTACTAAGGTACTGACACTTAAACTTTATACTTCATTTCATTAAATTTGGTTTAGTACTTAGCTTTAACTGTTTGCCAGACATGTCAGGAATTCTATCTCCTTTTGTGTTCTCAAAATGGAGCTGAATGCTCGTGAAATTCTTTTGGTTGATGTCATCATAATCTTCATGAAAAAAATGGAGACTGTCCTGTTTATTTTGTCTTCCATAGTTGACCAGGACCTGAAACATAGTAGGTTAGCAATAAATAGGTGTTAAATGAATAATCCAGGCCAAAGCTATTTATCAAATATGGCTGCCTTATTGTATGTAGCCTTTTGCTCCCAAGAGGAGATGTCAATTGCAAGTGATAATGTTGTAAGTAGGCAAATTAATGAAGGAACAAGCTAGGGTCAACCAAATAGGTTCTGTGGAAACCCAGTTATCAAGTAAGCACTGTGCTGCAAAGCAGAGAGAGAGAGAGAGAAGAGAAGAGAAGAGAAAAGAAGAGAAAAGAAGAGAAAAGAAGAGAAAAGAAGAGAAAAAAAACCTAGGCACAAGACAAAAATAGATATTTGGCAAGAAGGAAAGAGTTCAAGACCAGGTCCTTCAGCCAGTTCATATTTGGAAATATTGATACCCTTGTCAGCTCTAAGAAAATGCTGAATTCATTAAACATTCAAGAAATTATTGGGCCTAGTCAGTAATTCTACTGAAGAACAATTTGTAGGGATGGACATATAAATTTTTATTAGTATTATTAGGGGGGAATGCATTATGTTCTTGGGTGTAGGTGTGAATGGGTGTGTGCCATGGCAGAAGTGTAGAGGTCTGGTGAAAATCCAGGTGATGGTCCATGCCTTCCCATCCTGTCTGAAACAGGGTCTCTTCAATGCTTTCTAAACCAGCTCGAGAGCCCAGGAGCTTCTGGAGAGTCTCTTCCTCCTGTCTCCTGGTAGGGGTGTTCTGGAATTACAGATGCCTACACTGCTACCTCTGGCTTTCTGTGTGTTCTGGAGATCCAAATTCAGATAGTCACGCTTTTGTGGAAAGCAAATGCTTTTATCCACTAAACCATCTCCCCATCTCAACATTTTTATTTTTGAAATAATGTGTAATAAGCTTATAAAACATGACGATTTCTGAGTCTCACAAAAAAATAATTGTAACTCATCTATAATAGTTCCTGCTACAAGTATAAATGTTGGAGCTGGACAAATGAATCAACGATTAAGAGCAATGGCTTGTGTATTATTATTCTTAAAGGCTTGGCATCTCCTTCAGTATCATTGTCCATTTGTTTTTATTCAGATTGACGTCCTATTTGATATTTTTTAGTGTTGACTATTGTTTTCCTTCTGACTTTTTTTTTGAGGGATGCATTTTCTGCTCTTTTTTATGGTCTATCATTTCAATGAATATTTTTGTGTGTGACACTTCTTCGAATATATGGATGTTGCTAGAGCTATGCCAGTGGATTAATACTTGGTTTGTCAGGGACAGACTATGGATATCCCTGCATGGTCTTAAAAGTTTGAACTCAAGCGGGCAGTGGTGGCACATGCCTTTAATCCCAGCACTCAGGAGGCAGAGACAGGCAGATCTCTTTGAGTTCGAGGCCAACCTGGTCTATAAGAGCTAGTTCCAGGACAGGCTCCAAAGCTACAGAGAAACCCTGTCTTAAAACAAAACAAAACAAAAAAAAGTTTGAACTCAGTTATATGCAAAGTACAAGCTTGAGGGTTCACATGGTAAAGAAAGACAACTCACACAGGGGCCCTTTCCAGACCCCATCCTCAAAGCCAAGCAGAGAGAATGTCCCTTGTCTTCTTGTAGTGCCTAATTGCTTTTTTTTTTTAAACTAATCTGGCCTTTCTTTTAGCAACTATTTTAAGAGTTTTCACTTCATACTGAGATGATCGGTTTCAATCTCTGAGAGGCCCTGAGCCCCCAAACCAAAAACTCCCAAGCGCGATGTCCAGAACCACAGATCTTTATAGGGAAATACACATTACCTCTCACCTCCGCTGGTATTTTCACTTCCTCTTTTATCTCTGACATCTGAGAATTTCCTGATTATCCTGTAATTACAGCCATGTGACTTTTAATAAATGCATTTTGTATAACATCTGGGGATTTTAAAAATTTTGTTACGTGCATTGGTGTTTTGTCTGCATGCATGTTGGTACACCACGTGAATGCCTGGTGCCCTTGGAAGACAGAAAAGGATGTCAGATTTCTTGGGATTGGAGTTACAAAGGTTGTAAGCTGCCATAGGGATGCTGGGAATTAAACCTGGGTCTTCTGGAGGACCAGCCAGATCTCTTAACTGCTGAGCCATCTCTCCAGCCCAAATTTCTGTACCTTTATATTTTTTAAGATTTATTTTTTGCCAGGCAGTGGTGGCACATACCTTTAATCCCAGCCCTCAAAAGGCAGAGACAGGCAAATCTCTGTAAATTCAAGGCTAGCCTGGTCTACAAGAGCTAGCTCCAGGACAGGCTCCAAAGCTACAGAGAAACCCTGTCTCAAAAAACCAAAACACAAACAAACCAAAAGATTTATTTTAATTTCATCTGTAGGGATAAAAATAAATCTGTATAGATTTATGTATGTATGTCTGTATGCCACATACAAGCAGTGCTAGAGGAGGCCAGAAGAGAGCACTGACCCTTGAGAACTTGAGTTACAGCTGATTGTTAGCTGCTATGTGGGCGCTGGGAGTTGAACATGAGGCCCAGGAAGAGCCAGTGCCCTTAACTGCTGAGCCAGCTCTCCAACCCCCAATCCCTGTACATTTAAAGTAGGTCTTGATATCTGGTAACACAAATTCTTCAACTTTTTTTTGTTCTAAATCGGGCATGACTATTTCTTACCAACAGATGACAATTGTTACTTTTTTATGCTCCTAAAATATATATAAACTTTATTTTTGAACTAACTGTGCATGAGCAATATATCCAACTAAATATATGCAGTCAACAAAATTTATACTGCACATTTGTTTGGTAATCTACATATTTCACTTAACTTGAATATTTTCACACATGCTGAAATTGTCTTTTGAAAAAGTGATGTTTTTACCATTTTCAAGTTATTTCAAGTTGATAGTAAAGTTGCAAAAATTATACAAAGTGGGGGCTTCAGATATGGCCCAGTGGTTCAGAGCGCTTACTATTCATGCAGAGAACTAGAGTTCAGTTCCTAGCACCCACATGGTGGTTTATAACCATCCAAACTCCAGTTCCAGAGGCTCTTACTCCCTTTTCTGACTTCTGCAGGTAGAAGTCCAATAGGGTAAACATGCATGCAAGCAAGCACTCATATACATAAAAATAAAATATTTCAAAAATTTTACAAAATAACTTGTTCCTACATTTTACCCAAAGTTCCAATTGTTAAAATTTTAGTTTGCCGTATCCTTTCTTTATATATGTTAGGCAAGTGCTTTACCACTAAACAACATCCCTGGCCTTCTTCCCCCTACACACACACACACACACACACACAGACACAATTTAAATGATTTGTTTTATGTTATGCATACTTTACCATGTTTTTACAGAACATAAAGAAACACTTGAAAGCTTGACAGATGCCACTTATCAGCCATTGGGCTAGAACTCCACTGATTCTTCTTTTGGTTGGGGTCTAGCCTAAAACTAAACAACGAGATTTCAGAAATGCTTATAAAATGCAGAGAAATGTGTCGCTGTGTATGTGGGTCTCTTTCTTCTGTAGCTGGAAATAAAATGGGCAAAGATGTAATGAATGCCTTTTGGCTGGAATTTTCTTACCAAAAGAGTTTAGGTGCCTGTCTGTTCTATGCAAAGGCTCTGTGCCAGAAACTATAAAAAAAAAAAGGAAAAGAAAGAAAAAGAAAAAGAAAAGAGAATAAAAGAAAAATTGAAATCAAAAATCAAGTAGCTACTGGAAATTTCATGGCCCTAAAAAGGACATATCCACACATAAGCTTATGAATGAGATAAAGCAATGGGCTCCATCCCAGAACTACAAAATGTGAAACATGCCCTATTCTGTGACTCTCACATGCTTTCTGCTAATTATTAGGTGATTTATTGTATTGTCTTAATATTCCCTTTTCCTTCTTCATTGTGATGGATTATGTTGATGCCCAAATTATCGCCCTCCTTATATTCATTCCCTTTACCATATGACATAGCATGACCCTCTCCCTGTGAGTGAAGTATTCTGCCCCACACCTTAATCCCCGCTTCTCTTATGTGACTTGCTTTGGCAAAGCTTTGCTGGCAGATATGCAGAAGCAGAGTTTTGAAAGGGACTTGCACATTGGAAGGTGCCCATTTGTATCTCAGCCGTCACTCTGAGAACATGATAGACACATCTTGCAAAGCTAAATCTCCTGATTTGCCCCAGCTAAAAGGACAGCTGAGGTTAGGTGATTCCATATCTCATGTAGCTACATGAGGAGGCCTAGCCAAGAAGAGTGCACAGATTATAGTTATACAATTTCAGTAGTTTTCACAAAGTGAACACATTCACATAATCACTGCCCAGATACAAAATGAGAACCTTAATATCTGAGAAGCTCTTCCCAGGATGCCCCATTGTTATTCACTCCTGTTCATTGTCCATGACTTTTAATGCTGTAATTTATTTCGTTTAGTCCTAGATGTGTTCTAGCTGGAATAATACCATATACACAGACTTTTGTGTCCAGTTTTCATCCAACATTTTTAAAAATCATGCTGGAGATTAAATGTAGGGTCTTACATATGCTAGCAAGCTCTCTGCCGCACTGTCCTCATTCAGCACAAAGTCAACGAGATGTGTCCAGTTTGTTGAGAATGGTAACCCTTTTCTCATTTTCATGCTTGATAGTATACAGTTCAGTATACTTTAGTGTATGAGTATAATACAATGTATTCTCATGTTGGCAAACTGTTGGATTATTAACCACTTAAAGCTATTCTGAATAATGAAAACTCATATATGTGTTTTGGTGAGCATACTTATGCATTACTATTGTACACTATAGTATTATGTATAATACTATGATGTTTTTTCTTTTGTTTTGTCAAACTGACACAAGCTAAAGTCATTTGGGAAGAGGGAACCTCAATTGAGGAATTGCCCCAATTAAATTGGTCTGTAGGCAAGTCTTGGGGCGTTGCCTTCATTTAACGTCTGATGTGGGAGGGCCCAGCCTACTGTTGGCAGTACCACCACTGCGCAGGTGGTCCTGATTTGTGTAAGAAAGGTACCTGAGGAAGCCATGGGGAACAAACCTGTAAGTAGTGTTCTTCCCCAGCCTCTGTTTCAATTCTGCTTTGAATTCCTGCCCTGACTCCATCATGATGGATTGTGATAGGAATGTGTCAGCCAAATAAAACTTCCTTCCCAACTAGCTTTTGGTCATGGTCTTTATCACAGCAGTAGAAACCAAACTGAGACAAATACTTAGGAAATTAACCATTGGGATATTAAATTGGTCAACCTTAACACATACTGCCAAACAGACTTTCCAAGTTATTAGGCCAATTTGCATTCCCACCAGAATTGCATGAGGTTCTGATTTTCTCTAGGGCTCACCAAACACTTGTTTTTAGGTTTTATTAAGCAATTTGGGTTTTTTTTTTCCCCCAGGGTCTTGCTATGCAGCCTAAAACTAGTTTGAAATTCACTATGGACCCCCAGCTGGCATCAAAGTAGCAATTCTGCCTCTGATTCCTAAAATGCTGTGATTATAGACATGTGTCCCCCATGCCTAGCTGAACTTTTAAATTTTTAGAGATTCCAAGAGGTATGAAATAGTATCTGTTAAGTTGGGGGCATAGCCCCAGCCCCTGGCCTGGTAGTTGCTTTGTTCTGAACTCCAAATCCCAGCATGCAAGGTCCTGACCCACCCCCTCCCACCCCCAGGGTCAGGGTGATATTTAAGGGGCCTCCTAGAGGAGGAACACGTGGTTTTCGGGTCTGTATGGGCTCTCACTGTCCTGTCTCCCCGTCATGCACTCAGCCACCCGAGAGCTTCATCCTTAATAAAGCGATGGGCATTTTGATTTGGTTTGATTTGACCTAATTGGATTTCTTGCGCCGGCGGAGCTGCTCTTATTCCTATCAGTATCTTGTTTTGGTTTTCATTTATATATTCATTATGATAAATCAGCATAAGTAAGATCTCTTACAAACATACAAACACGTGGATGTCCCGTTTTGTAGATGAAACATCTGTTCATGTAACATTTAAGTCTGCTCATCTAACATCAGAAGGGCAGCTAAGCAGATCATGAGGCTGAGCAAGAGATGCTGAATCTAAAGAAGCACGTGTCCGTGCAGACCCAGGCTAGTCAATAGCAGGAAATGCGGCATACTGCGCTGTTCTAGTAGAAGATACTGAGGCCTCAAACTAATACCCAAGAATTAGGTGACAGGTTGTGTACACAGCAACGTGTTTGCTCATGGATTCACAGGTTATTAGATGCCATGAGAATACCAGGGCTTCTGCATGCCCCAGACACACAAACTTGTAAAAGAGCTTTTGCAGATGCCATGAGTCAGAAATTCATGTAAACAACAACAACAAAAAAAGATGGTGATGGATTAATTCACGCCATAAACCCGAGCTCCTAAGCCTTCCAGTTTCTGATTAAAACCCTCCCTCCTTACTAAAAAACAGCCTAGGAACGCAATATAATCAGTAGGTTTCAGAGAATTACATTCAGAGCACCAGCACAGAAAAGGCCTAAATAGGAGTGCATAACAATACAGAGGATCAGTCACAGGATATGACCTTGGACCAGGGTGTGCTGGGATTGTAGGCACAGGCCACCACTGCCTGGCTAGGGGTTTTTCTTTACTCTCTGGAATCATCTATGTGACCTTGGGACTTTTTGTTGTTGTTTTTTGTTTGGTTCTTGGTTTTTCAAGACAGGGTTTCTCTGTAGCTTTAGAACCTGGAACTAGCTCTTGTAGTCCAGGCTAGCCTCAAACTCACAGAGATCCGCCAACCTCTGCCTCCCGAGTGCTGGGATTAAGGGCAAAGGCCACCACCACCTGGCGACCTTGGGACTTTTTGAGGGATAGTTATTTTAGCCTTCTATGTTTGCTGTGGTCAATGTTAGCAAACAGTGTTTTCCTAGGAAATTATTTAGTGTTTTTCTGATATGTTCTCTAGACTTAAGAAAAGTAGTATATTAATTTTTATTTACTTCTTTCACAATTCCATACATATGTATTGTATTTGATCATGGTACCTTCATTATCCTCTCTTATCACCCTCCTCCTTTCACCAGCCCATTCTTTTTCCCAAGTCTTCTTCCTACTTCCATGTGCGTTTGTGTGTGTGTGTGTGTGGTGTTTGTATGTTGTGTATGTATGTCTCTATGTGTGTGTGTGTCTGTGTTAGTGTGTGAGGTGTGTGTATATGTCTCTGTGTGTATATCTGTGTATGTCTGTGTATCTGTGTGTGTTTGTGTGTTGTAGTGACATATTATTTGTATTTTGATAAATAAATCTTGCCCAAAAACCAGAAAAGCAAAGCAGCCAAGCCCCTAGAGAATTCCTACTTCTACCAAGGCTGGGTGACTATAAACTAAACAGCCTAAACTTCTCTCCTCCCATTTTATGTTCCCTCTAGTGCTGGGATTAAAGGTGTGTGCCACCACCACCTAGCCTGGTAGCTATTTTTAAAGTGGTTAAGGTTTTAATATGTCGTAAGTATTCACAGATGTTCCCCAATGTCCCCCAGCAGAGAGTGGTGTGAATTCCCAGGCTAGCATCTACTCCTTGTGGGACAGTGGAGCTGATGCTGTACCATCTGAGCACTTCTAGGCCCCAGCTGCACTCCACACTCTCACCCTTCTGACTTTATTGGGCTGTAGCTTTAGAGTTAGCTCTTCAGGGTTCAGATGTTCATCTCCCATTTACATGTAAATTGAAGTTTGAGGTTTTCTATGTCTCTTGATTGATGTTGTAGGTGAAGGCGGAGGTTATTTAATTGATTCCATTGCTGGTGTGTCTAGTTTTTGAAGGATTGTGGAGGGATTTAGAAAGTTGACATTATTCTACAGGATTCAGGAGGCTGTGTGTTTTCATTTTTATCATATCTTTGTGTTGCTGTTTTTCCTTATGTTCAGCTCTCCACTGGTTTAATTGGGTTCTCTTTTTGGCCTGTTCGTTTCTATGGATGCTGGAGTCAGAGTCTATTTCTGTCCTCTTAACAGCAACCCTTAGAGTGTAGTGTGCATGTTGTGTTAATCCGTGCCATCACTTTCCTCCCAAACAATATAAAGACGTTGAGATGCATAGGTGCCGATCATCTTACAACCACAGGACTATTCTTTCAAGATATACCAACAAAGAAAAGAAGGAATTGGAAACAACTCTTCTAATGATTTGTGCTTTAGTGGGGTAGATAAATGACATAAAAGTTTTAAATGTGATGTATTGGTTAGTATAAAGTATTAAGGGATTAAGAAAGAATGGCGAGTGCTCTCAGTTACTTCTCTTTGCTGTGACCAAATACCTGACAGAAGAAAGTGAAGAGAGGGAAGGTTTACTTCAAGAGAGACAAGGCCTCACTATGTAGCCCTAGCTAGCCTGGGACTCACTATGTAAACCAGGCAGGCCTTAAGCTCACAAAGATGGACTTGCCTCTACCTCCCTAGTGCTGGGATCAAAGATGTGCTCCAACCATGTCCAGCATTGAAAGTGTTCTTCGTGCTCCCGGTTTTAGAAGATTGCCATCTGTCTCTGCAGGGACAGCAGCGGTGAACTTCACGGCAGCCAAGTGTGTGACTAAAGGCAAACCGGAAAGCAGAAGTTAGACTGGAACCAGTGTGGGTATGGTATACCTTTTAAAGGCCACTGCTTGGGACCTACGCTCGCTATTCTCAGCCTGCCTCCTAAAGGCTCAGCAGCTTCGGAAATAGCAGCACCACAAACAGAGACCAAGAGATCAAAACACAAGTCTGTGTATGACATTTCACATTCTACCATTAGTCAGGGGTTTCCAGGGAATAGAACGAACTTATAGAGTGATTTTATTTATATACACACACACGCACACACACACACACACACACACACACATTAGAATGACTACAGACTGGTCCAGCTGGTTCAACAATGGCTGTCTCTACCAATGGAAGATCCAAGAATCCAGCAGCTGTTCAGTTCACAAGGGTGGATGTCTCAGCTTATCTTCAGTATATGCCAGAATTCCAAAGAAGTAGTATCTAATGCCAGTGAAGGAATGCACTTGCCAACGAGGGCAAGAACAAGCAGTCCAAGAGAACAAAATTCCTTTTTACATTCAGCAAGTATGGCCCAGATTAAAGGTGGATCTTCCCACCTCAAAATATCTGGATTAAAATTAGTTTTTCCTACTTCAAATGATTTAATTAAGAAAAAAAGTCCCTCACAGATGTACCCAGCCACTTAGGTTTTCATTGCTTCCAGATGTAGTCACTTGACAACCAAGAATGACCATCACAAGCCATACAAGTAGGAAAATAAAATGTGTGTTAGCTAGGTGTAGTGGTGCACACCTTCAATCTCAGCAATCAGCAAGCAGAGGTAGGTGAGTCTCTGTGAGTTCAAGACCAGCTTGGTCTACATTGAGAGTTTCTGAACAGCTAAAGTTACATAGAGAGACCCTGTGTCAAAAAGGAAGGAAGGGTAGCGTGGTAGACATGAAAGGCCACACTGAGCCAGGAGGTGGTAGCACATGCCTTTAATCCCAGCACTTGGGAGGCAGAGGCAGGTGAATCTTTGTGAGTTTGAGGCCAACCTGGTCTATATAGAGCTAGTTCCAGGACAGGCTCCAAACTACAGAGAAATCCTGTCTCAAAAAAAAAAAGCCACACTAAAAAGATGAATTTTGGAACTGGGAGTGGTAGTGCATACTTTTAATCTCAGCATTTAGTAGATGGAAGCAGGAAAAGCAGGAGTTCAAGACCAGCCTGGAATATTAAGAGAATATGAAAACAACCTGAGCTATATAGTGAATTTGAGGCCAGCCTGGGCTACATGAGGTCCTGATTCAAGAGCAAAAAGAAGGAGAGGAAGGAAGGACAAAAAAGAAAAAATTAATTTAGAAGCCAGGCCTAAAGGAAGTGAAAGCCTTATTTATGCTGATATCTCTTTTTTTTTAAAAAAAAGATTTATTTATTTCTTATGTATATATACAACATTCTGCCTCCATGTCTGCTGCAGGCCAGAGAGAGTGCCAGATCTCATTACAGATGGCTGTGAGTCAACATGTGGTTGCTGGGAATTGAACTCAGGACCTCTGGAAGAGTAGTCAGTACTCTTAACCCCTAAGTCATTTCTCCAGCTGATATCTTGAGGAAGAGCATTCTAAGCAAAAAGAAGAGCAGGCAAAAGTATTCCCAAAGAGCTTTGTGGCGTGGCTGAAGAACGGGGCTGTGCTGTGGGCTTCCGTGAAAGGATGAGAGCAACTTGGTCAAATATGAAGTCACTGAGCTAACAAGAAACCCCACAGAACCTTGTTTTCCATAGTGAACGGTTTGGTTTTTCTTATCTTTTTGTCTGCACCCTGATGGAGGAAGGTCATTGGTTAAAAAAATAAAGAAACTGCTTGGCTGGCCCTCATATGTTAAAACATAGGTGGGTGGAGTAAACAGAACAGAATGCTGGGAGGAAGAGGAAGTGAGCTCAGACTCCACAGCTCTCCTCTCGGGGGCAGACGCCTCAGAGAGATGCCATGCTCCCAGCTCCTGGGCAGACACATGCGATGAAGCTCCGACCCAGGATGGACATAGGCTAGAATCTTCCCGGTAAGCGCACCTAGCTGTGCTACATAGAATATTAGAAATGGGCTAGTCCAGGTGCGAGAGTTAGCCTAGAAGAGGCTAGATAGAAATGGGCCAAGTAGTGTTTAAAAGAATACAGTGTCCGTGTAATTATTTCGGGTAAAGCTAGCCGTGCAGGCGGCCGGGGTGCTGGGGATGCAGCCCCACCGCCCATATTACAACAGCACCCAGTGCTAGGGACAGAACCCAGGGAACCGTGCCTAAGAGGCCAGTGCTGTGCAAGCCGTCCCTCTTCCTAAGAACCGGGCTTTTCTTTCCTTCTTTTCTTCTCTTTTTCTCTTTGTTCTTGTTGTCTGGTTGTTTGATTGGTTTTTGAGACAAAGTCTTCGTTCATAGCTCTGGCAAGCCTGGAATTCAAAATGTAGACCAGCCTCTCTGCCTCCCCAGTGCTGGAATTAACGGCCCGTACCACCATGCAGGCACGTGTGTAACTGAGGTGCCACTGAAAACTGTGTGGAATGCTTTTTGTATTCTGTCCTTCCAGCACTGTGAGTTGAAAAGCCGGAAATGATGTCAGGTCAGGGGTCCCTGCGCTGTTCCAGAAACCTGCCTTCTCAGACTACAGAATACACCACGGCAGATGCGTCTAAGCCCATAGGAAAGGCTGTGGCAGGACAGGAAGGTCTCCAGAGCAAAGGAAAGTGGTGACATTGGATGATTACCGCTTGGTTCTGTGAGGCTGGCACGCCATGGTCCCACAGAATCTAAAAGCAACTGGGAAAGGCTCTTTCCCGTGTAGGTGGGAATCACTGCTCAGCCCAAACAGGACACACAGTGCCCTCCAGTGGGCTTTGACAACATAGATCAAGGCCATTAGGGAACCTCTGCTTATCGGCTCTCACTCCTCTGCCAGTGCTGTCCCTTTAACCTCATCAGACAGTGTTACTCTTATGTTCAAAACTGAGGCTGGAATAATTGCTCTTAGCCAAAGTTCTCACAGTGGGTTGACAGCAAGGCCCTTTCCATGTGCCTTCCACTCTCCCTCCCACTCTCCCTCCAGCTACCTCTCTATTCCCACCTCTAATCCTTTTAACCCTTTACTTTCCCTTTAAGGGAGTGGTGGGGGATTGGGAGGTGCCGCTGGTCAGATGTTACAGTCTGCCATAGCTTAGTGGCTTTCCCTGGGCTCAGCAGGTGCTTTCCATCTTACCTATCCTTATCTAGAGGATGTCTTTTTTTAATGGTTTATTTAACTTTATTTTATATGCATTGGTGTGAAGGTATCAGATCCCCTGCAACTGGATCTTCAGACAGTTGTGAGCTGCCATGTGGGTGCTGGGAATTGAACCCGGATCCTCTGGAAGAGCAGCCAGTACTCTTAACCACTGAGCCATCTCTCCAGCCCCCTAGAGGATGTCTTTAGGCCTGGAAGCCTGACTTATCTCAAGGATAACCCTTGACACAATTCCCTGCAAACATTCTTCCCCCACTGCACACATGGTAATTAAGTAATATGTTCTATTTTCATAGGGCCATGCTACCACCAGTCCAGCTATATGATAGGAGCATGCCACCTAATACAAATTAGGGTCTGCCCCAGCTACCACCCCAATACTATATATTTCTTATATCCTAGAATAAAGTTTAGCTGTCTCATTGGAGCTAGCTCCCAGAAGGCTATTTCCGCTATATTCACAGGCTGTCCAAAATTCTCTGTTGTTGCTTTTGCCCCCTTGTTCTGATGGACTGGTGGTCAACACCAGGATAAAGGGGACCCATGGGGGACAGTTACTACTACTTGTTATGTGCACATGGTGTGGGTGGCTGTGGTGTGTGTACGTGTTATATGCAAGCACAGAGGAGGACACCGGTCTCCGGCTATATTACTCCCTATCCTGTTTGCTTGAGACAGGCTCTCTCATTGAGCCTAAAAATAAGTTGCTGGCCAGCAAACTCCAGTGATCCTCCTGTCTCTGCCCACCCCAATCCCCCAACACACAAGTACTGTGGTTTGTGCCTACCTGGCCACACCCAGCTTTATTTAGTTAGTTATGTCTGTGTGCTAAGGATTTGAATTCAGGTCCACAAGTTTGTGCCACAGGCACTCTTCTCAGCTGAGCCACCTCCCCAACCCTTTCTTGTCTGCTCAACACAGCTTACCAAGCATGCGCCAGCCTCTGCGTTTGCTCTCTCCTGCCTGTGGTGCATGGATTGCTTCATTATCCCCTTCACCGCTGTGTTCAGATAAAGCCGCATCACCTTATCACCATGTTAAACAGCAACCATTTCCAGCACACTCTATCCCCTCAACTAGATCCATTCTATGCCCTGGTATTTTACATCTGACACTCTCTGTATTTATCTGCTTGGTATAGACAGCCATCCTTCGGTATCCAAAGGGTTGGCTTCCAGACTCTTACTCAGAATAGTCTCGTATACATCAATATAATGTTTATAATTGATATTCTATATAATCCTTCTCATTAGTTACTTAAAACACCTGATACAACATAAAGGTCATGTGACTACTTCTTATACTGCATCACTTAGGAAGTAATGAAAACAAAATTCAGGACAGATAAATTTTTGTGAATATTTGTGATCTATGATTGCTTGGGTCTACAGATATGGAACCTGTGCGTGTGTGTTGTGTACATAGGTATTTGCATGTGTATGTGCTTATTTCCTGTCTTTCCAAGAGGATAAGCTTCAACATATATAATGTGTACTTTTTACTTTAGTGTGTGTTTGTTTGTGTGTGTGTTTGTGTGCGTGGTATGTATGTGCAGGCATGCACATGTCATGGTGTATATGTGGTCAGAGGACAAGTCTGTGGAGTCAGTTGTCTCTCTCCTTTACTAGGGATTGAGCTCATGTCAGATTTGAACAACAAATGTCTTTCCCCACTGAGGCTTGTCTCCAGCTCCTGTTTTGCATAGTTATTCATTACTTATCTCCCCTAAACTAGAATGTAAACATCAAAAAAAGAAGGAGCTTTCTGTGTTTTGTTCACAGTTGTAGCACTCAGCGTCCAGATCTCTGATGTACAGCAGGCGTCCAAAGTCATCTGCTGGAGCTGAAGCCACAGGCAGCCGTGAGGAATTCGGTGTGGGTGCAAGAGCAGAACTTAATCCATCTCGCTAGTCTTAATTTAAATAATAATTCTAATCCCAACAGAATTTTTTGTTGTTATTTTGAAACATGGTCTCGTGGAGCCCAGAATAGTCTCAAACTCAATATGTAGGCAAAGATGGCCTTGAACTCTTTTTCCTCCTGTTTTCACCTCCCAAAGGCTAGGATTAAGACATATAGCATTATAGTGTGTGTGTGTGTGTGTGTACAGGATCTCATTATATAGCTCACCTTGACTGTCTTGAACTGCACAAGTTGATGTTGAATTTATGGCAATCCTCCTTCCTTGGCCTCCCAAATTCTGGGATTACAGATGTGAGCCAAAATTTCAAGTTCAAATTTCTTTATAATTAGAATGAATTATCTTGAATTTTTTTGGAATTTCACCTCTAAGAAACTGATAAATATAATATATATTACTATAAATATAGTAAGTATATTGTAACTAGATATAAAAAGACATTATAAATCTACCATAATGACATCCACGTTATATTGATATAGGAGTAGACAAATCAGTCAGTGGAACAGAATGGGGACTGGTGATGTGGCTCAGTTGGCAGTGCTTGCCCCAGTCCAGTCCTCTCCACCCATGCTTAGTGATGCTTTGTCAGCTTCAGCTACATAGATAATTTGAGACCAATTTAGTCTATATAAGATTCTGCCTCAAAAAAAAATAGAAAGGACCATGAAAAATTTAATTCACTGAGAAAAGAGTGACTATATAAAAATGTATACCATTTTAATATACCAGGAAAATATGCTCCTATTTTGTAAACATGTACAAACATCAATTTCACCTAGATTAAATGCGAAAGAGCTTGTACTTTTAGAATGCCACCATAAGATGAGAACATAATTAATTTCCCCCCCAAGCCTATCAGAATGACTGAAGATCAGTTTCATCATGGTTGTAACTTCCAGTTCACAGTCTTAATCCTCAGACTTTCAAATGTCCATTTCACAACTGGGCTCAGAATGTCAAACCCAGGCAGAATGGAAAGCGAGAGATTGGTGTAGTCAAAACTGAGGTATTGGATCCGAAGCACAAGGAGGGTTTCCACAGGGAGGTGGGGGTGACAGCAGCAGCTACCCAACTGAAAATGTCAGAGCCCTAGGGGAAGAGGCCAGAGGGTTTTGGAGGACTAGAAGCAGACTCTGATCAAACAGTACGTATGTTAACACTAATGACAGCTAATTTTTTTTATTAGAAATGAAGGGACAAATGCAGTAATGGCAGAACTAGAATGAACCCCATGACTTTAGATTCAAAGGGAGCTGTTAGGGATAAAGTCGTTGTTTTGTGTGAGATAGAGTGTGCTGGATTGATGGAGGAAGGTCATTGGTTAAATAAAAAGAAACTGCTTGGCCCTCATTGGTTAAAAGATAGGTGGGAGGAGTAATCAGAACAGAAGGCTAGGAGGAAGAGAAAGTGAGCTCAGACTCCACAGCTCTCCTCTCAGGAGCAGATGCCTCAGAGAGAGGCCATGCTCCCCTCTCCCGGGCAGACACACACGATGAAGCAAGCCGCCAGGTTAGACATGCTGAATCTTTCCCGGTAAGACCGGTGCTCACAGATTATTAGAGATGGGTTGATCGGGATGTGAGAATTAGCCTGTAAGGGCTAGAGCTAAAGGGCCAAGCAGTGTTTAAGTGAATACAGTTTGTGTGTTGTTATTTCGGAGCATAAGCTAGCCATGTGGGCAGCCAGGGTTCTGGGGACGCAGCCCCGCCGCTCTTATTACTACACTGGATAGTTTGTCAACTTGGCACAAACTCGAGTCATCTAAGAAACATCAGGTGAGGAATGTCAGTTGAGAAAATTCCTTCCTAAGATTGGGCTGTCGGGCACGGGGAGGTGTTTGTTGTTGTGTTTTTGTTTATATTTTGTTTTGTTTTGCAGCAGGGTTTCTATGTGGTAGCCCTGGCTGTCCTGGAACTCATTCTGTAGACCAGGCTAGCCTTGAACTCTGCTTCCCAAGTGACTCTAGGATCCTGCCCTGCTTGAGTTCCTGTCCTGACTTCCTTCCATGATGAACAGTGATGCGGAAGTGTAAGTCAAATAAACCCTTTTCTCCTCAAGTTGCTTTTGGTCATGGTGTTTCATCACAGCAACAGTAACCCTGACTAAGACATAAGGAGATAAAATGTGTGTATGTGTGTGTGTGTGTGTGTGTGTAATTACAGGATATGTATCTCCTAGATAGGTCCTAAAGAGACCAGAAACAGTGATATCCTCAAGCATGGAGCTCACTTAGCACCCACCTAGACAATGCCATCTTCAAAGAGCCGAGTACACAAAGGTGGCACCATCGGTAATGCAGACACTGGCACTGTACACTATCGGGAGGGAAGGGTGCAGTAAGATGAAGGGGATCGCTCCTGTGATATTTCTGTCAAGGATGCATAACTTGATCTGGACAGAACACTACATCAGACAAAGGCAGATCAAGGGACGAGGTATGAAATAGCTCGTCCACTATCTTCAAACATGGTCATGAAGGTCAAGAAAAGAGTGAGAAAATGTTCCAGACCAAAGAAGAGCAAAGAGGGATGAAACCAAACGCAATAAATGATCCTGGGCTGGGGACTCTTTCAAGGATGTTCTCGTGACAATTATCAAACTTGAATGGGGTCTGTGAGCTGGATTGAAGTGTCATTGTCAATGACCTAGTTTTTTTTTAATTTATTTATTTTCTAAAGATTTCTGTCTCTTCCCCACCACTGCTTCCCATTTCTCTCCCCCTCCCACAGTCAATTCCCCCTTCCTCGTCAGACCATAGAGCTATCAGAGTTCCCTGCCCTGTGGGAAGTCCAAGGACCACCCACCTCCGTCCAAATGACCTAGTTTTGATAGGTTATTATATTGATGTGTGAGAATGCTGTTTGAAGGAAATACATTAATTTATCCTCAGGAATGACAGGGCATGTTGATGGAATTCTTAAAAAATCTCAGAGCAAAACTATTTTGCACTAGATTGCAATTTTTCATAACCATGAAATTATTTCATCATAAAAAGAAAGATGGAAAAAATCTTATTTTCACCATCAATCTAGTGGAGGAAAAAAGAAATTTAAAGTAAACTTGTTCACATATAGTTATACCTACAGCCATGGGTATCTGTGTACATATTTCAACATAAAATAATCAGTTTTCATGAGGAGTGATTTGATAGACTTCTAGGAAAAATGAGTAATCTGTTTTCACCCATACCGATAATCCATATTACCCATCTGAGTATAATTGCAAACACTGTGGCAGAAAGGTCCATAAATGAAGACCTAGAGACACATGGGTGTGCCCGAGTACCACTTAAGCTATATAGAAGATCAATACACATTCTGTGTTCTGGAAGTTAGGATCCCCATTTCGCAGAGTATTGTCTTTGCTTCAGCTGTGCCTTCACCCCTCTGTCCCAAAACTATCAAGCATTTTCTTTTGGAAGGTGACCATGACCAAAAGGTAGTGAGTGACCTGTAACTATCTTATATTAATAGAACTCTGTCTTCCAGGTATAACGTGATTGATGCTATCTTGGTACCAATGCAGATGCCCAATGTGGCAGCACATGCCTTTAATTCTAGCACTCAGGAGACAGAAGCAGGTGGAACTCTGTGAGTTCAAGGCCAGCTTGGCCCACACAGTGAGTTCTAGGAGAGCCAGGGCTACATAGTGAGATGATAAACAAACAAACAAAACAAATAAGTATTTCTTAATTTTAGGGGAAGAAAGAAAGAGAAAAGAAGAGGGAAAAAAAGAAAGAAAATAAATCAGAGCAGCTGTAGTCCAGAATGAGACTCTAAAAGGATTGGCCTACTAGCATTTCCACGTGGAAGAAGAGGGTTAAAACAGCCTTACATAAGCCAACCCCCCACCCCCAAGGATATAAATAGTTAAAAGTTGCTGGACTGAGCAGGGCATAATGGAACACATCTTTAATACCAGTACCCAGGAGGCAGATAGATCTCTGTGAGCTTGAGGCCAGCCTGGTCTACAGAACAAGTTCCAGGAGAGCTAGAGCTACATAGTGAGACTGTCTCTAAAAAGCCAAGCCAAACAAACAAACAAACAAAAACAATAATAACAAAAGAATTTGCTGAACTAGTGGGGAGTGCTGCTTAGTGATCCGAGCCCTCCTGAGCTGTCCATGCTCCTGTAAGTAAGCCCTCCCCCATGCCTCTATAAATCCTCCCAGTTAAACGCATTGGTTCATTAAGCTGGATTTTAATGGCATTGATTCTTTGGTCTGTCATTGGTAGGGGTGAATAAACATTTGTCTACATTTCCCCGGGAAAGAATCCTGTAACACATGGTCCCTAGTTTGGTACAATTATGTAGGATGCCATGCCAAACACCTCCTATGCCCTTGGCTACTGGTGTTGGCTTCCACCTGGGGATGGAAAAGGCAAATCTAAACCTGAAATATAAGTCTTTTCCTGAGGATGAACTTCTGATTCCAGAACAGAAGGTCCAGTGTGGTCAGCTGAAGTTCAGGTGGTCTCCTCAAGGACTGGAATGATAATCTCAGTTTTGAGTTTGTCTTTGTTGGTAGAATGTTAACATTTAGCCAATACAGTAGCTATATCAGCCGTGATAAATGCTGTTGGTCCTGACCTCTTTACTGGGCAGGAATCTCTATAGGAACAGAACCAATCAAAGTACTTACTACACAGTAAGTCTGGGTAGTCCGGCAGTAATCATCCCCTTGCTGGAGAGGCAGAGAACTTGCATTTCTGCTTGGTCCCCAAAGTTGGATGCCTCAGCACTCAGTCTGTCTCTGCAGATCTGGAGGATTCCTGGAGAGTCAGTCCACATGGGATTGCTGAGCCCCATGGCAGCAGGGGCAGCAACAACAAATACACAGAGTAAAATGAAGGTGATGAGCCGATGCTGTGTTTTAAAACTCTGAGTGTGTGCGTGTGTTATATATGTGTTCACATGTTGGGCATGGGCTTGTTCACACAATACCGCTCATGTGAAGGTCAGAGGACAATCTTGATTGTCAGTTCACCTTGTTTGAGACAAAGTCTCTTGTCTGTCACTGTGTCAGCCAGTCTAGCTCTCTAGTGAGCTTATGAGTCTTTTCCTCGTTCCACCTCCCATCTTACTGTAGAAGCACTGGGATTATAGAGGTGCTCCCATATGTGGCTCCTCATGGGTTCTGAGGAGCTGAACACAGGTTCTCAGGCTTTCCTGGCAAATGCTTTACCTATTAAGCCATCTTCCCAGTCCCGTCACAACTTTTTTCCCTTGGACTTCTTTGTATCTGGGCCCTCAGTTGAATGGTGCCACCCACCCTGAGGCCAGGTCATCCCTTATCAATTAGTTAGCCTCTCTGGAGACACCTTCAACAGGCAAGCCTGGAGCTGTGTCTCCTAGGTGATCCTAGATCACATTAAGCTGACAATCAAAATCAACTATCACAACCTGTCTGTCACTACTCCTGACTCTTCACAAAAATCTTTCTAAAGTAGATGCATCATACCAAGGCTCCACCATGCTGCATGCATCTTTCTCATGTGGATCATTGGCATGATGTTATGAAAGCAATTGATCAGTGTGATACCCCAAAATTCATCCAGGATGTGACTTACTTTAGACCATATTATGACATAGGACAGGACACATGATCCTGGGAGAAAACTCTAAGGACAGATTTTAGTGCATTTGGTGTAAATGTAAATATTATTCTGTCCCTTCTTTCCTAAGTTGGGGTACAAATTAACACATTTACCAAACTAGAAATAACATATACTTGGGACCAAAATAATCTTTCCTCTAGAAAAGATGCCGCATCTGACACAGCAGCTGCAGTCAGGACAATGCAGAGCCTGGTTTAATTTAGAGCAGACTACAGTTGTCCTGCACAATTTGTCTGGTTTCAGCAAAGCTGAGAATATTAAATCTTGGCTGGGGAGATGCTTCAGCCGTTAAGAGCATTAGCTGGTCTTCCAGAGGACCCAGGTTTGATGCCTAGTGCCCACTTGGTGATGAACAGTCATTTGTAGCTCCAGGTCCTGGGGATTCAGTTCCCTTTTCCGGCCTCCACAGGCGTCAGACATGCATTCAGTTCACAGACATACATTTAGGCAAAACACCCATACACAAAAAAACCCAAATAATTAAAAATATTTAAAAGAGTGGTAAATCTAACAGATATAGATAGAAATCGCCATCATGGTGTTCTTTGTATGTCCAGCATTAAAACTAATTTCTGTTGTCCTCACTCGTAGCATTTTTTTTTATATGTCAAATATTGGTTCACTGCTGACCCAATCCCTGTTCACACTTAGAGACCAGGAATGACTCAATGAGACCAAGGACCCAATGAATACACTATAGTCTCAGCCCAAGACAAAGTTCTACCTGTTACCTGTGCTTCAAATTGTCTCCTCAGTTCTACCAGGGAAAGACTACGATGATTCTTCAAGTTGCCAGGACCAGCGTCAACACATCAGGGAGCTTTCAGCTGCTTTGTACCCTAGCGGCACTTTCTGCGTCTGTTATTCTATTTAGTCATTCTCATTGGTACAAAGTGGTTTCTTGATGTGATTTCCTTCAAGATAAGGTCTCTCTGTGTAGTCCTGACTCGCTTGGAACTTGCTCCGTAGACCAGATGACCTTGAACTTACAGAGAGCCACCTGCCTCTGCCTCTGGAGTACTGCGATTAAAGGTGAGCACCATCACCACCTAGCTTTTTTTCCCCCCTCGATGTGGTTTTAATTTATATTTTCCTGATGACTAATAAGGTTCAAAACGTCTCACATTTATCAGGCGGTTGGGTATCTACTTCTACAAAGTGTTCTTGTCTTTTGCTCTTAATTTAGTTGTTTTTTTTCTTATTCATTTGTAATATTATAGTCTGTGTAAGTATTTTTCAAAGAGTGGCTCTCAACTATAAATGGAATAGATTTGCTCCAGAGTCACAAATTGAATTTATCTTAATAAATTCAAATGATCAATCTTTTAATTTTTAATTGTATTTGTTGTTAGTCTGTGTGTGTGTGTGTGTGTGTGTGTGTGTGTATGTGTGTGTGTGCGCAGGTGCAGGCACATGCATGCTGTGGCACACCTGTGAAATTAGAAGACACCTTGTGGGAACTGGTTCTCTCCTTCTACTGGAATTCAGGGGTTGAACTCCAGCCGGGGAAATGAATGCTTTTATCATAGGAAGAGTTTCACTGGCTTATCAATCTCTTTCTTTACAGGATTTTTGTTTTCTTCTTACTATATCAGACTAATCACATATGTATTAAAATAAAAATATTCTGTGAGCCACTTAAAATTCCTTGGGTAGCACCCTCAGTCCCTGGGGGTCTGCCTGAGGAAGTCCAACCTGCCTAGCATAAACCACCCAGTCAGCCAGCCCCCTGCAAGCTCTGCCGCCTCGGATCGGCTCCCTCCTCAGTGGTTCTCACACAGCACAGCAGTGTGTTAGTTCCCATGACACTGCCTGCCTCCCACCTGCCCCGATTTTCTTTAGACATACCCTTCTTCTACATAGCTTAGCACTTGGGGAGGATCACTGCACTTCAAGAGGACCATCACAAGATCCAATCAGAGTTCATGTTCTTCCTGTCATGCAAGTGGTGACCAATTCTGGCTAAGGAGATGTAAGGGGTTTCTAAGAAAGTCATTGTTGCTCCTGCCAAAGAGAACAGAAAGATTTATCACACGGGTACCTCCTCAGGACAATTCTAGTATACTCAGGACAGCAGAGTACAGAGGTTTGTCTGAAAGAACGTGACCCTTTGATGCCACGGAGTGCCAATGACTGCACACGGCCTGAAGGACATCTTTGTCTCGGTCTATACTCTTTAAAAATTTGTATTACCTTTTATCTATTTATTGGTGGGGTACATGTGCCACAGCACACAGTGGGAGTTGGTTTTCTCCTTCCACAGTGAGGCTGCCTTCACAGGAAAAGCTCCAGCTTAAGGATGGGAGCAACAGTGACTCACACACTCTTGCGCCTAAGCAGTTAGTACCAGTTCCTGATTCCCCCAGATCACAGCAATTGTGGTGGTCCCACAAGATGGAAGCAGCCTGCATCCTAAGTCACCACATGGAGGACAGCTGCCCTGACGAGCTGTGCATCTTGCACGAACACGTGCCTTCGCAGGAAGTGCACATCTTTGTGTGATTCTGGGTTTTGTGTGTTAGTAGAACATAATTTAGCCCATCTTAATAAAATCTTTCCAGAGGGGCTGGAGAGATGGCTCAGTGGTTAAGAGCATTGCCTGCTCTTCCAAAGGTCCTGAGTTCAATTCCCAGCAACTACATGGTGGCTCACAACCATCTGTAACGAGGTCTGGTGCCCTCTTCTGGTCTGCAGGCATACATGCAGACAGAATATCGTATACATAATAAATAAATAAATAAATAAATAAATAAATAAATAATCTTTCCAGAAATGGGCTTCACATATTCCAATATATCGAAGGACGGTTTTATTGTTTATAAATAGGCTCACTGTAGAATATTCTGGAGCTCCCTTTTGTTACGTAACAAAGCATTTTTGGAATTTTTCTACATCAGTATAGAGCTTGCTCTTTTTTCACAAAAGATTTACAAAGGACAGCATGAATACATTGCAATGTAATTAGGAGGTGCATTTCCTTAATGTTTTTGAATAGATCTTACACACACATGCTATAAAATTTAAAGATGTCTAAAGAGTATATGTGGAGGAAAAAAACAACCTCCCTCCCAATGCTGTCCTGAACCAACAAATTCTTCTCCAAAGGTAACCAATATTTTCTGTTCCATGTGTATTTCCGGAGATAGGTTAGGCATAGGATATTTAAATAAACTCCCATTGCCTGAAATCCCAAAACAATAAGGTCCACCAACACAAGTTTTGCAAAGGAGATCACAGGAAGCCAGTTTTCACTCTTAGTTCACCTCACCCACAGCCTACAAAAGATGAAGCAATCATAGGCAGGTCAAAGTTTTTGGAGAACTGTTATCAGTGTGCTGAGTCGTCGCCTCACCCCTAACCTCACCCTTATAGGGTGTGTGTCACTTACCTCATGCTAATATAAAGAATTTTACTGGGATAACCTAATAGAACATAATATATGTTCCTTTCAATTTGATAAACACAGTGAGCTCATGTCTGAGTAATGCCTAGAAAACGTGGAGAGAAAAATAAAATTCTGATGCAGATAATGTATGGGTAAAGGCGATCATAGCTTGGGATGCAGTAGGACTCACAACAATAGGTCAATGAACGTATTTTCTCTAACCAAAAGTAGTGAAAATATGCCAGGGTGGCTGGGGATGTACTCGGTTGGTAGAGTGCTTACCCAGCATGCACAAAGCCCAAGGCTTAATCCTCAGCACTATATAAAGTTGGGTATGGTGGTGCATGCCTGTAACTTAGCACTCAGAAGGTAGAGGCAGGAAGATCATAAGTTCAAGGCCATCCTTGGCTATATTGTGCTACTGCATGCCTATTATCCCAGAATTTTGAAGTCTAAGCAATGTCAGCTTGGGCTTCACTGCGAGTACCAGGTAAGCTACATGCCAGGGCCCTGTTTAAAAACATCAATAAACACACAAAGAAAGCTGCAGAAATAGCTCAGAAGTTAAGAGAGCTTACTACTCTTGCAGAACCCTTGGGTTTGGTTCCTAGCACCCACATGAGGTGACTCACAACCACCTGTACCTCCAGTGCCAGGGATCCCATGCCCTCCCTCTTCTGGCTTCTGAAGGTACTGCATGTACATCATAGACAAGTAGGTACATATAAATAAATAAATATATATATATACATAAATTTAAAAATTAAAACATGCCAAGTTTCTAGAGAAAAGTTGCCTTGGGTCCTGTTCAAGAGAGCTGCCTAGAGACATGAGTAAACTTCAGGAGAAAGAAGATGGAGGCATGAAGTAGTAAGGGCAATGGGGCTGCGTCCCCAACACCCCAGCCGCCCGCTCGGCTAGCTTATGCCCGAAATAACAACACACAAACTGTATTCATTTAAACACCGCTTGGCCCATTCTCTTCTAGGCTAATTCTCACATATTAATTTAGCCCATTTCTAATCATCTGTGTGTAGCACCCCAAGGTGCGCTTACCGGGGAGATTCTAGCCTAGTCCATCCTGGGTCGGAGCTTCATCCCGGGAGCGGGGCATGGCGTCTCTCCCAGGCGTCTGCTCCCAAGAGAAGAGCTGTCGAGACTCTGAGCTCACTTCTTCTTCCTCCCAGCGTTCTGTCCTGTTTTCTCCTCCCACCTATCCTCTAACCAATAAAATGGGCCAAGGCAGTTCCTTTATTAGCCAATGACCTTCCTCCATCAGAGGCATATCACCAGAAGCCTAGAGTCTCAAGAAACAATGACAAGCAACAACAACACAATCAATGCATTTAGCTATGAAAATGATGCTTCAGAGATGAGACCTCTCCCTAGAAACACCAGGAGGACTCTCCAGAGGGGCAGAATAACTAAGATAAAGATGTTTTCTGATTCTACTCCACCGTTGAGACTTCTAGCTCACTGTAATGAACTCGCCATGTTTAAACACAAGGCTTATTCCCCACCATCCTTCACAGGTGATCTGGCCTTCTTACTAACTTTCTCCACGAGAAGGTCGGTTAGATTTAACATGCTGGATGCCTAGCCTATAAACACCGTATGAAAGTCTTTGTTTTTCTTTTCTCTTTTGCCACTTTGGTGAAAAGAATTAAAGTAGTGGCAGATAGAAGAACCTGAATCCAAGCAGAAAGAGCTGCTCCGTCAAGTCATGTGCCTGTCTGACACTACCATGTGGGCCGGAATTGTACTCCTGAGTTGCTGCTAAGCCACTGTGTCGTAGATTTGTCCCTATTAAACATACCAAACTATTTCATCTCTGGAAAAGCAAATTGAATCTTGTCACAAGGGAGAACTGCAGAAATATGTAGTCTCTATAGGCAACATAAAGGATAGAGTCTATATAAGTCATATGGGAAATATTCATGATTAGTTTGAGTTTCTGACTGGGAAGAATAAAATCCTAAGAGCCAAGAATAACAAAACCATACACTGCAAACAATACTCCTGGGAAAATAGGCCATAGTGATCTCATAAAATTACATAATGGTACTGAGGCATCTGGCATGGCGGCACACACCTATAATCCCAGCACTCAAGGGCTAGAGGCAGGAGGGCCATAAACTGAAGGCCAGTCTGAGCTACAAAAAAAAAAAGATGTCATTTCATCTCAAAACCAAGGGCTGGGATGCAATTCAGTGGTAGAACATTTACCTCCATGCACATGCACAAGACCCTGGATTCAGTCCCTAGCAACACACTCACACACACACACACACACACACACACACACACACACATGCACACATATATCGTAAATATTCCTGTTGTGTGGTGACCTTGTAGTCATGAAAATATCATATTGCTCATGTGTTCATGATGACGCTGTTGCAAACACGGCTGCCACACAGTCTATTGTACCAAAAATTACAGAAAATTATGTATGGTGTGATAGTTTAAATGTATTTGGCCCCCATGAGCTCATAGGAAGTGACATTATTATGAGTAGTGGCCTTGTTGAAGGAGGCTGGATGACACATGCCTTTAATCTACACCTTTAATCTGGGCTACACCTTCTGAGAAAATGTGTCATTATGGGGGCAGGCTTTGAGGTTTCATATACCCAAGATATCACCCAGTGAGTCAGTTGACTTCCTGTTACCTACAAAATGTAGCGGTCTCAATTCCAGCACCACCTCTGCCTGCATGCTGCCATGCTCCCTGCCATGATGGACCGAACCTCTGAACTATAAGCACAGACTGAGTGTTTCTTTTTTTCTTTTTCTTTTTCTCTTTCTTTCTTTTTTTGGGGTGTTTTTTTTTGGTTTGTTTGTTTTTGAGATAAGGTTTCTCTGTAGCTTTGGTGCCTGTCCTGGAACTAGCTCTTGTAGACTAGGCTGGGCTCGAACTCTACCTCCCAAGTGCTGGGATTAAAGGCGTACACCACCACTGCCTGGCTAAGTGTTTCTTTTATAAGAGTTGCAATGGTCATAGTGTCTCTCACAGCAATAGTAACCCTAACTAAGACATATGGTAAATATATTTCATAATAGCAAATGATTGTGTTGTTGACTTATTATTTACTATACTTTATAACTCTTATCATACTATGCTTATATTTATTTTTATTTATTTTTTAAAGATTTATTCTTATTTTAAGCATATGAGTATTTTGCCTACATGTATGTAGGTATATTCATGGTTGGTGCCTGCAGAGGCCAGAAGAGGGCATGATATCCCCTGGAACTGGAGTAAAGAATGGTTTGGGAATCGCCATGTTGGTACTGGGAACAGAACACTCAGGTCTTTTGCAAGAACAAGTGCCTTTAACTGCTCAGCCATCTCTTCAGCCCCCTATGCTTGTTTTGAAAAGTTTGCTATAAGCCAGGTAGTGGTGCACACGGCTTTAATCCCTACACCCTGGAGGCAGAGGCAAGTGGGTCTCTGAGTTCAAAGCCAGCCTGGTCTACAGAGTGAGTTACAGAACAGCCAAAGCTACACAGAAAAACCCATCTCAAAAAAACAAAAAACAAAAAGTTTACTGTAAAACGAGATGCCACCTGACATATGCGACCACCCCAAATAGTTCATGGTCACTAAATTTCTTAGTCATGTGAGAAAGCAATGTGAGCCAAATGTGGTAGCACAAGCATTGTAGTGAGACTACCCAGAACAAGGAAGGGTGGATGTGGTGATCTAGGTTTCTCCATGGTGACCTACTTTTATTTCTGTGGCGGTAGTAAAACACTGGCCAAGTGTTTTATCATCTTAGAGGAGGAAACAGTTTATTTCAGTTTACAGTCCATCATCAGGGAAAGCCAGGGCAGGAACACAAAGACAGGAGGTAAGACTGATAGGGCGGAGGGACACTGCTTACTGCCTTGCTTTCCACGGCTTGCTGGGCCTACCTTCTTAATACAACCCCAGACCATCTGCCTAGGAATAGCTCCACCCACAGCGGGCTGGGCCTTTCTATATCAATCGTTAATCAAGAAAATGGCCTCAAAGACATACCTACAGGCATTTTTCCCAGTAGAGGCTCCTTCTTCCGAGATGACTGGAGCTTGTGTCAAACTGACATAAAAACTAATCAGGGCAGATAGAAGTACACTCTATAATGTTCAAATGACGATGAAAAAACTAAATGTACATTTCTCAGAGCAATGCCAAATATTAAGTGATGTGTGGGACCTCACGTGTGTCTCATAATTTAGCTCATTGAATTTTTAATATCATTTTTGGTTTTGATTTTCATTTTTTTCTGGTGACTGAGAGGGATAAAAACTAAGCCGTCTACGTTAAAGGCGATACTGTACACGTTTCAAAAGTTATTGTCCTAGTAAAAAGTGTTCCTCCATCATCAGACATCTAAATTGGAATAAGCACTGCAGGGATATGAAGTCTAGAAGCTCCTTAGCCACTGTGAGGGCTGTGACTGTCTGACTACTGCTTCAGTTCATTGGGAAAAGAAACACACTATCACACCAAAGCATACCTGTATTAGTCAGGGTTCTCTAGGGGAACCCTGATTGTGTGTGTGTGTGCCTGCGCATGCATGTGTGGGCGATTTATTAGAATGGCTTACAGGGTGTGGTCCAGCTATGCCAACCGTGGTTGTCTCCTAACAGAAAGTCCAATAATCCAGCAGTTGTTCGATCCACAAAGCTCTGTGTCTCCCCTGGCCTTCAGTATACAAAGGAATCCAGAAGCAGGCTGTAATGCCAGCGAGGATGAGGGCAAGCAGGCCAACAGCACAAGGATGCCATGAGGTGTGGCCTAGATTTAGGGCAGGTCTTCCAACCTCAAAGGATTCAGTCAAGAAAAATCCCTCCCAGGTGTGCCCAGCTGCTTGGGTTTTTAGTCAATTCCGGATGTAGTCAAGATGGCAACCAAGAACAGTCATCATAATATCCAGGACTCACACGGGCAAACAATTGCATGAGGTCCTCTTGGAGGCGTTCCGAGGGTCTCTTAAGATAAGCTCTCTTCTTCGTTGCCCGTAAAAGGTTTCTGGGGTTCCATTGGTCACAAATGAGCGTGAATAGGCCACACCTTCTGCTTGGAGAAGTTTTCCGCCGGCTACACCCAGTTCTCATGGAGCGCCATTGTAAGCCCCGTGTAAAGTTTGCTAGCGCTGCTGAAACCGATTAGAGCACAGGGGCAGGAGTTAAGCACTGTTGAGCATTGTTAAATACCATCAACTACTGTGAGCTATTAGAATTGTTAGTTCTGTGTTGAGCTTTTGTTAAGTCTTTACTGTAAACGCCCTTTGAATGCTTTCTGTGAATGGCTAAAACTGTCAAGAGCAGGCATTTGACAGGCCCTTCCTTTACGCCTGGCAACCTTGAATGGGGAGCTGTCAGCCCCGCCGCCCCTTTATTGGCAACCAGCCAGACTGCCATAATGGCAGCCTGGTGAGTCTGGACACTTTACAGTTTTCTGAGGTTATTGTACCAGCTGCAGAGGATCGTTATACTATCAACTGAAGAACTCTGCTCAGAACCACTCCAGACGGTCTTAGAAAGCAGAACTCGAAGCCAGACAAGGCTTGGTGAATTCTAAGTGGTCCTGCAGCCATTTAACCCAGGCCGGAAGAGAAGCACTTGCTCTGTTCCGAGGCTGGCGCAAACACAGTCCTCCACTGCTTCAGGATTGATTCAAACGTCACCCTTCCTTTGTACGTGGGGCTGCGAAGGCTGCAAACGCCCTTGCCACACTCCGCCGGCGGCTAGGCCGGCTGTGCGGCTCCGTCTTTCAGCTGGAAAACACTCTCCTGTGCTGCCCTCTGGTGTCACAACACTAGAAAAGCCTTCTCTTGCCGACTTTTGCTCAACGTGAGGAGAGCGTAGTCCAAGGAGGGCAGCAGAAGCAGCGGGGTGCTGGTGGTGAGAACAGCAAGACCAACCGAGAGCACGGAAGCAACAGGGATCAGAGGTGGTGGAAGTAGAAAGAAAGCAAGAAAATCTGGCGAGTCAAGCCTGAAGAAAGATAGACAGATATAGGCGAACCTAAGAAGAGAGACTACAGGTCCTGGTCACTGGAGGAAGTCTAGGGAGTTGCTGCACATTAAGGACAAAGAGGCACCCCGGTACCGAGAAATGCAACGCTAGTCACTGTCCAGGGCTGAGTTCTGACACTCTGGTTCCAGGACCCACAATGCTAGCCACCCAAAGTTGAAGTCCATGTCAGCATAGGTCAGTGTTTCTCAACCTGTGGGTCGCAACCCCTTTGGGGGTCGAATCACCCTTTCACAAGGGTCACCTAAGACCATTGGAAAACACAGATATTTACAATTCGTAACAGTAGCAAAATTACAGTTATGAAGTAGCAATGAAAAAGTTTTATGGTTGGGGATCACCACAACATGAAGTCATAGCATTAGGAAGGTTGAGAACCACTGCTGTAGGGCAAAAGTCCCAGCATCTGAGACCTGCTCAAGAGTCATCAGGCCAGTTGTCACTTGTACCTGCTGGGTGCAGACTGTCACCACCCTGCCCCCACTGCTCCTGGAAGCTAAGGATCACAATAGCTTCTGGAGGCTCCAAAGTGAGTGCCTGGCACTACCAATCTAACTCCAAAAACCTGGAACAGTAGGCACCTAGCTCCCAGGCTTGTAAGACTGTCTAGTTCCCTCCATCTACCACCTCCACCCCTGGGCACACAAGGACCAGGGCTTTCCAGTACCTGAAGAACTAGTTCATTCTTGCCTGTCCACAATTCCCGTCTAAGTGGGGCAAAGGTCCTCCGGTCAGTGCTGCCTGGAGGCTGTCTGCCAGCATCTTACCTGACTTATGTGTGTGTGGTGGAATTCTTGAGCCTCAGGATTCAGTTTGCATGACTCATCATTCAGTTTTTAAAAAAAGCCACAGTTTGAGAGGCTCCAGGCAAAGCACCTTATAAGTACAATTCGGAAAGCATTTTTTTTTATTTTCATTGTGGACCTCTTAGTGACTGACTGTTGTTTCTAAGACATCCAGAAACTTACTCTCTTGGTGTATGGGTGGCTTAATGTGCAAAAGCACTTGCCTTGAAAGCCCATCTATCTGAATTCAATCTCCAGACCCCATGTAAAGGTGGAAGGAAAGAACCAACCCCTCAGAAATGCGCTCTGACCTTCACATACCCACCGTGGAATAAATGCCTACACAACCACCATGAGCTCATGCTAGCACATACACACCCCCCCACACACACACATACCCCTCATGCATACAAATAAACTTTAAGAATTTAATAGAAACTCACTAGTTTGGTGTCTAACAGTGGCAACACGACATTGTTTTCCCCGTGGTGTTCTGAAGTCGTGGCTCATGAGTCAGAGCATGAGTTGTATTGATTACTGTTCTGTGCTGTGTTTAACAAGCGACCTGAGACAGAGAAATTCAGGTGAGAACTTCCTCGTTCCCAAGTGAAATAAACCAGAATTAATGGAGTCCAAAGATGGGTCTTTGCAGGGATGGGGCAGCTACAGAACACAACATCAAACTGAAAAGGTTTTGAGAGGCAAAGTTGTGTTAAACCACAACAACTAATCCCAGGAAGACAGCAGTATTGCAAAGAACAACTGAAGTACAGTTGAAGGAATAGCTAAGCCTGATGTTCCATACCGCCTCTCAGTAATTGTTATGAGTATAAGAGAGAGCCATGGATGGGCACAGGAGACCACTTCCTAAATAGAACACCAGGAGCACAGACACTGAGAGCAATGATCAACAAATGAGACCTCCTGAAACTGAGAAGCTTCTGCAAGGCAAAGGACACAGTCAAGAAGACAAAAAGGCAGCCTACTGAATAGGAAAAGATCTTTACCCACCAACCCCACATCAGACAGAGGACTGATCTCCAAAATTATATATATAAAGAAACTAGACATCAAAATACCAAATATTCCAATTTAAAAAATTGGGGACAGATTTAAACAGAGAATTCTTAACAGAAGAATCCCAAATGTTTGAAAGACACTTAAGGAATTGCTCAACATCCTTAGTTATCAAGGGAAATGCAAATCAAAATGACTCTGAGACTCCATCTTACACCTGTCAGAATGGCTAAGATCAAAAACACCGATGATAGCTTATGCTGGAGAGGATGCTGAGTAAGGGGAACACTCCTCCATTGCTGGTGGGAGTGTAAACTTGTATAGCCACTTTGGAAATCAGTATGGCAGATTCTCAGAAAACTGGGAATCAATCTACCTCAAGACTCAGCAATACTATTCTTGGGCATATACCCAAAGGATGAACACTCTCATAACACAAGAACATTTGCTCAACTATGTTCATAGCAGCATTATTTGTAATGACCAGAACCTGGAAACAACCTAGATACCCCTCAACCAAAGAACGGATTAAGAAAATGTGATACATTTACACAAGGGAGTACTACTCAGTGGTGAAAAATGATGACATCTTGAAATTTTCAGGCAAATGGATGGAACTAGAAAGAACCATCCTGAGTGAGGCAACCCAGACCCAGAAAGACAAACATGGTATGTACTCACTCATAAGTGGATATTAGACATAAAACAAAGGATATAACCAGCTTATAGTCTACGACATCAGAGAAGCTAGGTAACAAGTCTTCCTAAGAGAGACTTACATAGAACCCCCTGGGAAGAGGAAATAGACAAAATCTCCTGAGAAAATTGGGAGCGAGGTGGGGAAAAGGGAGGACAGAAGGGGAGGAGGTGGGAAGAAGGGGAAGAGGGGGAGATAATGAGGGGAAGGGATGGTTGAGATGTAGGAACGACAGACAGGGAGATCAAAGAAAAAGACATCTTGACTGAGGGAGCCATTATGGGGTAAACGAGAAACCTGGCTCTAGGGAAATTCCCAGGAATCCACAAGGATGACCCCAGCTAAGACCCTAAGCAATAATGGAGAGGGTGCCCGAACTGCCCTTCCTCTGTAGTCAGATTGATAAATACCTTAATTGTCATTATAGAACCTTCATCCAGCAACTGACAGAAGCAAATGCAGAGATCCATGATGCATGATTAACAAAAGATCAGAGAGAGAAATTGGGGTTCATCCTGAAGATCCAAAAAGCAAAGCAGTCAACCACTGGCTTACCTCTTCCTCAGTCCAAAATGGCAATCCTGCCTCCAGGAATCTCAGAATGAGACTGTGTCTGTGAGCTTTCTCCTCTCATTTTATAATCCTTTCTAGGGCTGGGATTGAAGGCATGCATCACTGGGAAAAAGGTATGCACAGCCTGGTTTCTATGGCAACTAGTGTGGCTTCTAGGATTAAAAGTGTGTATTACCACTGCATGGTCTATAAGGTTGGCCAGTGTGGCTGTTTTACTTTTCTGATCTTCAGGCAAGTTTTATTTACTAAAATACAAATGAAATGCCACTACAGATCAAAGCACTGGGCCAAACTCCCAGAGTACAATGGAGGAGAGGGAGGAACGATAATATGAACAAAGGGGTCAAGACCATGATGGGGATACCCACAGCTCATATAAGCTAGTGGGAACTCACTGACTCCAGACTGACAGAGGGGGAATCCTGCATAGGAACAAACTAAGCCCTCTTACTGTGGGTGACAGTTGTGTGGCTGGGACAGTCTGTGGGGCCACTGGCAGTGGGACCAGGATTATCCCTAGTGCTTGAACTGACTTTTTGAAGCCCATTCTTTTTGGAGGAATACCTTACTTAGCCTAGATATAGAGGGGAGGGCCTTGGTCCAGCCTCAGAGTGATGTGCCAGACTTTGTTGACTTCCCATGGAAAGCTCTATGCTCTCTGAGGAGTGAATGGGGGTGGGATGGGGGAGTGTGGGGGGAAGCAGGAGGAGGGGAGGAAGTAGGAGGGAGTAGGAACTGGTATTGTTATGTAAAATGAGTAAAGATTGACTAAAAATAAATAAATAAATAGAGAGGCATGGAATAGAGAAAAATAAACGCTGCTATTTGTATCTCAAAAACAACCACAACTTTTGCATCATTTCTAACACAAGGAACAATTTTGGTCCAAAAAGGTTTCTGAGGGAATTAGAAATAACTATATTATGATTTTGCTGGCCTGCCCTGTCACCAGAGCACCCCATCCCTTTAAGAGACAAGCTCCCTCTCTCTCTGTCTCTATCTCTGTCTCTGTCTCTCCCTCTTCCCTTCTCCCTTCTGAAGGGCAGCTATCTCTCTAGCCCTTCTTTTCTCTCTCCTCTTCCTTCTCTCTCTCTGTCCCTCTATTTCTCTCTTTCTCTTTCTCTCTCCCCCATACTCCCTGACCCTCTCACACCCTCTCAATACCCACTAAATAAACTCTCCATACCCAAGCTCTCTCTGCATGGCATATCTATCTGTCCCTTACCTGCTGCAGTCCCCCACACCAGCAATGGGAACTGCCAGGGTCACTTGCCGTATAAACCATAACAAACTATACCCACATCTGAATGTACAAGTAAAGCCAGAAAACAGCACTTGGCTATACCAAGTCCACTATCAGGAAGCATGTTGTCACAGCCTTGTGCTCCTTGAGAAGAGCAGGAAAGTCAGTGGTTAGGAAGAGCCTGCCAGAGGGCAGAATCAGAGATAAGAACAATGACAAGAGAATTGTCCTCAAAGAACAAAATCTAATCTAGAACTTCCTCCACAACCAGAAAGGTAATGTATGTCTAGTAGTATTTCACAAACACTTCAGGTGCCATGGCTGTGGCTGTCAGTTTCTTGTTCACCCATTTTCTAGCTAGGAGTTTTTATTGTCATTTTCCTGGCCTTGCTCCATCACTGCATGTTGGGTAGGTGGGTTTATTGGGGTGATGAGAAAGTGGCTACAACCTGGCCCTTAGTTCATAAGGAAATTCATTCAGATCAATTAGGGAGAAAGAACTTTGGATGGTACTTGGGATTGAACTCGGGGCCTCACACGTGCCAGGCTAGCACGTTAACCCCTAAGCTGCTTTCCTGGCTCTGCTTTCCTTATTTTGATGAGTGCCATAATTGAGTGGAACTCTCCGTAACTCCCTATAGAAAGGCGAGGCTATTTGGTGGACAGGCCAACTGCAGCAGAGACTCCATGTTTTCTATCAAAGCACATACCTACCTTTCCAGCTGCGATCTCCATGTAGCTGAGTCTTCTCCATTATAAAGAAGTAATGTGTGCACTTTCTGGCAAAGGTATGGTAGATCTTGAGACGAGTGGAGAGGGACTGGGACTGCTGTCACACCACCTCCTGCGGAGTCTGCGTGATCTATCACGTAGGCTGTGGCACAAACTTCAAGGAAGAGTGCCTGCAGAGACAGTGTGTGCGTGTTGTGCTTCCTGCATTGGAGCCCTTGCACTTTTGGCAATACCTGCGTATGTTCTAAAGAATACAGTCTGGTTTCTTCTGGAAGGGAAGATAGTATGCTTAAGTTTCCAGAGTCTAGTGATGAGATATTGCCATATACAGGAGTATACAATGCTAATGGAGGAAGATGGGATAACATTCAAGGCAAAAAGGTTTCCAGGTTTAATATGGTGCTTAGTAAATAAAGAACAAAAGGCAAACTTAATTAAGCAATTAAGACAGATTCAGAAAAGATGGGATAAGGCTATAAGAGAGAGGTAAATGCCTGTAATGTCTTGAGATTGGTTTGGGGGAAGGTTTGAAAAGGAGTTAGAAATATGGAAAAGGAGAAGGAAAGAAGAAGTTCTTCTGCACAGACTGCAGGAATATAAAAATACTGTAGACTGTGTGACTATTAACCACAACCGCTTGCCCTTAGCTCAAAATGCCATGAACTCATAGCCTAGATAAAGATTTATATCAAAACTAATGCCAAGCCATGTTTAGCATAACCAATCGCACAATCACACTGGGGACATCTGGCTGATGAAATTCTATTTTCATGTATCTGATATAATGATTTTAAAAATAATCTGTATTAAATGAAAAAATACTAAATGCTGTTAAGTGGATTTTTTTTTTCTGTATAAAGGATGAGCCTCATGCCTAGTAAAGACGCGTTCAGATGCAGTTCCTTTGAGTCTTGTGCCTGTTTGTCACTCTCCGACTCCTTACCTACCTATTCCTGAGACCTGTCCCATTGGTCCCAGTGCCCCTGCTGAGCTGGTCCTTCGTAGACTGCGATGGTGATTTTTTAAAATTAGCATACAGGGTGTTGGACATTAGTGCATTTTTATCTCTCTTACCCTCCCGCTGCTACCCCTGACTCTCCCTTATCTTCCCCGCCACCCCATCTCCCCAAGTCTCTTTTCAGCTTTCATGTGTCTCTGCAAATGTCCTTTAGCCCTCCCCCACCTCCATGTCCCCCTTGATAGTTAATCGTGTTTGTCAACTTGATGAGATCTGGAATCAACTAAGAGACACACTTCTGGGCATGTCTGTGAGGGTATTTTCAGAAAGGATTCACTGAAAAGTGGAGACCTCACTTAGAGAGGATAGTATCTTCCAATGGGTGACCTAGATAGACAGAGGTCCCCTGCCTGCCTTCTTTTCTTGTTAAGCAAGTGTGACCACTCCTCTTTCTGCTGCTGCTGCCAATACTACTGCTGATATCCTCTTCTGGCATCCAACTCTACCTTCTTATCCTCCCAACATGGACTGCATAGCAGTGACCCTCCAGGAAGCTTGCAGGCCATCAGGGAGACTCTTGCAGCATCCAGCTTCATAGACTGAGGTTCCCAGAGTCTCCAGCACACAGACAGATGATCATTGTTGGACTGCCAGTCTCTATTATGTAAACCAATTTAATAAACTCCCTATTACAGCATATGCATCCTATTGGTTCTGTTTCTCTAGAGAACCCTGCCTAATGCAGGTACCAAAAGCAAACAATGGATGAGAACCTGGATACCTAACCAAAAAGACCTCCTGAACAAAACATTAAGTATCTTGGGGCTGGAGAGATTGCTCAGCACTCAAGAGTGCTTGTGGCTCAATCATGAGAGTCAAAGTTCAGATTCCAGCACCCACATCAGGCTGCTCACAATTTCCTGTAACTCTAGCTCCAAGAGATCTTATGCCTTCTTATGGACTTTCCTGAGGGTTCCTGCACACATATGTGGACAGACACACATGCACCCTCATAATGCAATGAAAATATTTTTAAAAAGAAATTATCTTATTGAGTCATGTTTTGAAGATATTTGGTGTGGTTTAAAAAACATTAACTGATACACTCTGAGTCATACTTCCTCAACAAAGTTTTATATATATATGTATATATATATACATATATATATAAGCACATATAATATACATACAGGCATATATGTTTACAAGTAATTTTTAGTAATAATTATTAATACTAAACACCCTGTAGTGAACCTTATAGGATTTTCTTTTTGTTTCTTTTGTTTCTTTTAGTTGTTTTGTGAGAGAGAATCTCAAGATAGCCTAGGATGGCCTTGAACTCACTACGTAGCCAATGATGACCAGTAACTTCTGATCCTCCTGTCCCTACTCCCCATTATTTAGATTACAGGTATGTGTCACCACACCAGAGGCTTTGTTTTGTTTTGTTTTTTGAGGTAGTGTTTTGCTTCTTTTTTTAGTATGGGGCACTGGCTGGCCTAGAACTTGCTATGTAAACTAGAGAGGCCTCAAACTCACAATGGTCCACCTGCCTCTGCCTCTCAAGTACTGGAATCCTATGTGTGTCTCTCAGGAATGGTGACATACACCTGGCATTTTTGTAAAGTGTTATATAGATAATCAAACCCAGGGCATTGTGCATCCTAGGTAAGTCTATCAGCTGGGCTACATTATTTATTTACCTGCTTTTGGAGCTGGAGAATGAACCTAGGGCCTCAGTCATACTAAGCATACATCCACTGAGCTATACCCCAGGTCCCTGTTTTTGTTTTCTGTGTAGCTTAAGTATCACACATTATTTACCAGCTTCCTAAGGATAGACATTTATATTGTTACTAATCTCTTGCTATTGTCCTGTGTTCAAGTTCTTTCCACTGGAATCTGCAAATGCAAAACCTGGTCAAATTCATGCCCAGCACTATCCGGTTCAAACCACTAGCTTATAATTTCTTTTAGTTTTTCAACAGATTTTAAATTTAATACGTGCCCCTATTATTGCCCATCGTCTACTATTGCAAAGGGCATACTGGAGAAGATCCCTAAGTGATTACAAGGCAAATATTTACACTGTAGGAAGACTATAGAATGGTGTCCCCAGGGCTGGAGAGATGACCCAGTGGTTAAGAGGACCTGACTGCTCTGCCAGAGATCCTGAGCTCAGTTCCCAGCAATCACATGGTAGCTCACAACCCTCTACAATGGGATCAAATTCCTTTTTCTGGTATGTATGAAGACAGGGCACTCATATACATAAAATACATAAATAACTAATTTTTTTAAAAAAATAAATAAAGTTTGCCAGGGGCTGGAAAGATGGTTCAGAGGTTAAAAGCACTAGCTGCTTTTCCAGAGGACCAGATCTCCACTCCCTGCCCCATGTGGCTGCTCATGCCTATGGTTCACATCCATGTAGGCAAAACACATAAAATGTAAGCATTTTGGAAAAGAGAAAAAGAACAGTGTCCTCACGCCCACAGCATGAATCACAGTGAAACGCCCCTGGGCACATCCCAGCCTCCCACTAAGGACATGGAACTTGGCTTGGAACGTCCAGCGACTCACTGACTTCTCTCAAGCCTTAGCTTTCTTGAGAAGTGCAGATTGTTGTGAGAGCTAAACAATAATGAGGTGCTCAACGAGTGATAATTTCCAGTTAACAAGTGTTTACTGGAGGTTTTTCCTAAATATGTAATTTTCTCAGTTACCAAGGAAAGCAATATTTTTACCTTTAGCTTAAGAATAGGACATATGTCATAACTGTTAATAACGTTTATTGTTAAGATGGAAAATTGTTTTTCTAAAGATTGAATCAGCATGAAATATTTTTACTTTTCAAAATGATTTTACATACTTCTATCTATCTAGTTTCTTTTTTATTAAAAATTATTATTGCTTTTGTGTGTGTGCGTGTGTGTTTGTATATGTGTGCATGCTTTGATACAAGTGTGGATCTCAGAGGACAACTTAAGGTACCAATTTTCTTATTACCATGCGGCCCCAGGGATCAAACTCATGTCCTCAGAATTGGTGGCAATAGCCCTCTGGTTTCTTTTCAGATTGAATCACTGATATTTCCCCATGTCAATGCAAGTGTAGTGTCCTGACTTTCATTATAGATGTTTGCAGGACGCCCAGTTTGTTGCATGGGTACTGGAATACAATACAAACTCATAATTCCATAGAAAGCACTATTAACCAACGAGGCATCTCTTCAGTTCTAATATATACGCCGTGAGTGTGTGTGTGCGTGCGTGCGTGCGTGCGTGCGAACTTGCATGTGTGGAAGTCAGAGGATAACTTGCAGAAGTTGGTTCTCTCTGTCCACCATGTGAGTTCCAGGGATCAGTCTCAGAATTCAGGTCTTCAGGCTTGGTGAAAAGTGTTTTACCTGCTTAGCCATTTTGCCAACCCCATTTTGGCCTTATTTCTTTCAACAGAGTCTCCTGTACCCCGGTTGGTCTTGTACATACTTAGTGAGGTTGATCCTGAACTCATGAACCTCCTGTTTTCACATTCCAAGTGCTTAAATAGCCATTGTGTACCATCATGCCTGGTTTGCCATCTATCGTTAATAAAGAGTCCTTTGGGAATATTTATTTGACTTTTGTGACTAAGCCATAGAACTAGAATGCTCCAGGGGAGATCCCGCAATGTGGGGACAGGACAGTCAGTTGCTGATGATGCCTTGTTTATGTGAAAACAATCCACACAGAGCTCCCTCACTTTGCAGTGGGTGACAGGAGGAAGTGGTAGACGCACAGATGTAAATGCCATTCTTCTAGCGCGTGGATTCAGAAGTGAAACTGGCTGGCTGAACTGCCCATATTAGGAAATGGCTGGTGGGTAGATGCTTGTAGTGTGAGTCTAAACAACTCGCCCCTTTCCATGGTGTGTGTGGAGGGGAGAGATACAAGAAAGAGTTAATCAGAGTGGTTTTAGACCAGTTATCTTTATAGCTGCTCCATTATCTTTCAAACCAGATCTCAGTAGAGTCCTGAGTTTACAAAATCCAAACTTCTGGGTGAATATGATTAAGGTGTGTAAAACTAAATTTAAAAGATATTTAATGGAACTTTTACTTCAGGTAGAGAAACTGAAATCCCAGTTCAGTTTTTAAAGATAGGGTTTCGGAATCAGATTCCCAAACGAGCTTACCCATTTTTCCCTGGAATTGGGTTTAAAAATATGTGTTGTTGATTTGAGCGAATCTTAGATTCAACATAACCTCTTTCTATAGAACAGCGAGCAGAGGCCTGGGAGACAGACAACTTCTTAATTTCTATGGTATTGAATAAATTTCAACTTAACAAGATTTTAGTAGCACTCCTGTTCCACAAAGGGAGTTCCAGAACAGCCAGAGCTATTACACAGAGAAAACCAAAACAAAACAAATTCAATAGCTCTCTTTGTGTTATATGTAGCTTACTTATGTTAGCAAAACTCTAGGAGTAAAATAGCATTAATTTTGCAACAGGTACATATTGCTGTGTACAGCAATAAAGACAATGAATTAGTCCCCCAAGCATACCAGACTAAAGCAAACGCTCCCACCCTGTACTTGGGAAAGGGCACTTCCACTGAACTGACTCCATAGTGTCCTTGGATTCTCTGGTATCAGGATTCTAAAACATCTGCCTCAGGAGAATTGTGATTTTGAGATTATCCTCTGCTACCTAGTGAGATTCTGTCTCAAAAACCATATTTTGGGCCGGAGAGCTGGACTCAGCTGTTAAGAACTTTGAGTGTTCTTTAGAAGACCCAGGTTCAATTCCTAGCACCCGCATGGCAGCTCACAGTCAGTCACTCCAGCTCCAGGGGACCTGAGACACAAACATACAGGCAAAACATCCATACATATAAAAAAATAAAATAAAATTTAAGCCACATTATAAAGCCAGGCAGTGGTGGCACATGCCTTTACTACCAGTACTCGGGAGGCAGAGGCAGGTGGATCTCAGAGTTCAAGGCCATTCTGGTCTACAGAGTGAATTCGAGGAAAGCCAGGGCTACACAGAGAAACCCTGTCTTGAAAAACAAAATAACAACAACAAAAACCAAAATAAATATCTGCCTAGTATCCTTTGTTGAAGTTAGCAGTTTGTTCTTTGTTTATTTTGGTTTTTTAATGTTGTTGTTGGGGGGGGGGCTTTTTTATTTTTAGAAAAAGGAATTCTAGCAAAACGTAACAGCAAAATAAAAAGTGTGGTTCAGGTCTATAATCACAGTTATGTAGGAGACCGAGGCAGAAGGATCACAATTTCAAGGAACCTGCCTAGGCTAGAGTTCATGGCCAATCTGGGAAACTTAATGGACCCTGTCTCAAAATAAAAAATAAAAAGAGGGCTGCAGATGTGGCTTAGTGATAGAGCACTTGCCTAGCACACACACACACATATACAAACACACACACACACTCACACACATATACAGAGAGAGAGCTAGAGAGAGAGAGAGATCCATTCCCCATTCACTACTGGTCCTTAAAAATAAAGTTCTCTTTGTATTGAAGCCATATTTTTATTAATTATTTGTAGGGTGTGTGTCCATGCATGTAGGTATGTGCACATGTGTGCAGGTGCCCACAGCTCTGGCTTTGGGTCCCTGGAGCTAGAGTTACAGATAGTTGTGAGGCACCATGACGACACTGGGAACTGAATTTCCAGTCCTCTGGAAGAGCAAGTCCCCTCTTAACCTCTGAGCCATTTCTCTAGCCCTGAAAATAAAATGTTATGATAAATGGAAAGACCAAACCTATATAGGTGTCTGTGGACACATTTACACCAATTGGTTAACGCTCTGTTACTCCTAACCAGCCAGCCTCACTGCCAGGCTGACCTCAGTTTGAGCACATTTTCCGCTTAGTCTCATCAACACTTCAAGGGCATCTGTCTTACTGTGCCTCTATGTGTTTGGGGAACAATCCTATGGCCAATTCTTTTGTTCTAGGACAGATGTCTTGGATTGCATCCTAGCTCCATTTTGCTCTAATAGTCTGTGCGACCACTGTACTCTGGCCACCGTGGAAACCTAGATGAACTTTGCAAAGACAGCTTTAAACTAAATATTAAGGAGAGTGAAACAATACATTGTTGCTGTAAATTTTTTATTACATTTTATTTTCTTGCTTGGGAGTGAAGTTATGCGCCACTTCTCACTTGTAGAGTTCAGAGGACAACTTTCGGGAGTTGGTTCTCTCCTTCTACAATATGGGTCCCAGAGCTCAAACTCAGTTCATCAGGCACGACAGCAAAAGCTTCTACTGGCTGAGTCATCTCTCTAGCCCTGCAATGGTGTTTTAAAAGAAGATTGATTAATTTTAGGATTTGCCTTGTGCTTGTCATACAGGTCTGACTTCTTCTATTCCCAGACGAGAAAGGAAATCAGGTCAAATTACATCTTCAGAATGCTGGCAAACCTCAGATCAAAGCTTGGAAAGGATCTTGGCAGGAAAAAATGTGCTTTTTTAAAAAAAGGCAAAGGAATTATGGTCTGTTCACGCCCAGCGTGCATCATCACTGACACCAGCACTATCACTAACACATACACACGCTCACAAACACTTTTGAAACAGGGTCTCAGGCTGTAGCCCAATGAAACTGGCCTGGAACTTACTTTGTAGTGCATGCTTGCCTCAAACTAACAGCAATCCCCTTGGCTTAGCCTCCCTCTAGTCCTGCAATTACAGGCATAAGTCCTTTCACCTGACAGGAGTTATCACCTAGAAAAAGTTTTCAAAGGTTAGCTTTGGATCCCAGCAAGTAGGCACTAATATTTCCCCCAGCCTGAGTGACTAGTGCAGGCTGCTTTATCACACAGGTAGGTCGCCAGACACCAAATACCAAATGTCTAGTTTAAAATCCAAACAGTTCTTTGAAAGAGGAGACTCCAAGGTGTAGTCTGATGGGATGTTCCCTCCCTGTAGAATGACATTTTAGAAGCCCAATCAAACTGCAGATGATATTGAGAGTCCACCCCACACACATGGAGACCCTGCTGAGTGTGTTAACTTGATACACCACCCTTCAGGAACCCCTTCTGTCACATTCTTTCTCTACACAGGTCGCTTTAACTCTAGTTACTCAGCAGAGCTTAACACACGCCAGCAGAGGTTCCTGAGGGCATACTTGATCTCATGACCAGAAGAAACTTTCATCCTTCACTTGTATTTTAACTTTCCATGATGATGAAAGGTATAGCAACTTCACAACAGCCTTTTCCAGTCTCGTCAGAGCAATTAATCCCAGAAATATCCCTTGAGGATCAAGGGATTATTGCTGAAGATGCAATAACTATTAATTGCAAAGCCAATGCATTGTATATGTCTTCTGGGTCCCCAAATTGACATCCACTCATATTGTAATTTGTCTTTCTGTTAAAGGAAGTACTTTATGCTCATTGGCATATCCAGACCACTATCATCACTATTCTCGTGCTTTGGAGCCATTACTAAATGAAACAATGATTATTTAAACACAAATACTAGGGCACTACAACAATAGATCTAACAACTGGGATGGATACTAAGTAGCATATGCAGCATAAATACTCTTGATAAAAAGATCCTGCAAGATTTCATCATGCCAATCAAAAGAGCTATGTAAAAGTCTTGTACTGTTTATTTCTAAAATTTCCCCTTTATAATTTTGGGTCCAGACGTATCATTAACAACAAATATGGAAGCCATAGATGAAGGGGACAACTGTAATAAATCCAATGAGAATTTTTCAAGTGACACATGAGACACGTGATATGTGAGATTATCTATCCTTCATATATATATATATCCCTTATGCAATTTTTTTGCAGCAAATAGACAAATGTATAAGAAATTTGATGGGAGGATTTGGGGACACAGTCCAAGAACGAAGTCATGTGAAGGAAATTCACAAGGATATAATATTACCTAAGTAAACAGAAAGTGCATTGTAAACAACTTCTAAAACTCTAGAATTGAAAGAAACATCTTGCTGCCTGGACAGTCACCAAAAGTTCTTCTGTAATGTTGGGGTATCCATCTTCGGCCTACAGGATCTGGCAGACTTTTCCATGAAAAAGGGAATTTGAAAGACTGTTACTCCTATATTGGCAGCTTGTCAGTCATTTTCTTCTGTATCCTGCAGCATGTCTGACAGTTTCTTTGGTGGGGCAGGAATCCTGAAGGACTATCTCACCTTCTTTAGGCAAGTTCAGCAGTCATTTTTCTGTGGGTCCTGCATATCCAGTTTATACAGTATACTGCCAAACAGTCCAGGGAAGAGCAGTTTCTTGCCCACATGGCTAGCTTTGTCATATTGAAGGCAAATTCCACAATGAGTTTCTTCAATGCCCATCAACCTCTCTGAATTTTTAGTTGATGCTGCCAGAAGCAGACATATCTCACTGTCAAGAAAAGCCTAAGTTCTTAAAACATTTAAACATTTAAAATGACATATTCTGTAAGACTTTGAAGTGTTGAAGATTATCTAACTGAACTACATCTCTGTATATTTAGAAAACTTAACTATCATGACTATGAATTTGACTATTATAAATGATTATCCATTAATCTGTAATTTTAACTATACATTACATTTCAAATGAGCTGTATAAACATAATAGCTTAAACAAGAGCAGAAACACATGTACACAGTGTAATAAAATCGACTTTAAATTTGTATCAATAGACCAAAGTCCCCAGATTCAAATGTTTCTCTATAGTCAAGAAATTCAAAGAAAACACAATAATACACATAATCCAGACTCTCTGCATATTTTCCATTACTTTTAAATATTTATTTAATTATTTAAGTTATTATTCATTTATTTAAATTAATTTTATTTAATTAATAATTTTAATATTTGTTATCTTTTACTCCTTTAATCTATGACCATCTGTACTCTTGTCTATACTCTTTTCCCTCTCTCTCCCAAGCCTACGCACATATTTTAAACACACTATGACCCATTCAGAGGCTTATTTTTGTTTGAAACTGTCTTTATTGAGTATCTATAATCATTTTCTGACCAGGAGCGCCTTTTTTTTTTTTTAGGGCTAAGTGGGCGTGGCTAAGACCAACTTTCAGGCTCTGCCTGTTAGCTCCGCCCCGTTCAACATGATGGGGATATGTTCACTGCCTCTGCTAGCCATGCTCACTGCCCAGGCTCCAGGGACGCAGCAGGTCTTTGTCACCATTAAGCAATTTGTAACACACTGCTCACAGACCCTATTTAAGTGTTCCATAACAGGACATCCTGAAAGTGCCAGAGCCGTTTGTGCCATCAGCACAAACCAGGAAGCCAGCTTTTAAAGAAGTCATGCCTCTGCTCGCTGCCAGCAAATAGAGCCTATGTGAAAAAAAATGTGGCTACCAAGAAGCTCCAATAGACTCCTATTTTTGTGGGTCTAGAAGTCCCCCCCTTTTTCCTTCCTTTCTTAGGCTTTATGTGAATGTATGTTGCCAAACACTGGGTGTCATTTTGTAAATGGAGATTGTTCATTTGTTTCCACAGTCGCCCAGGAACTATATTAATTACAACACTATTTGGCCAATAGTTTAGGCGTATTTCTAGCTAGTTCTTATATCTTAAATTAACCTATTTCTATTTATCTATGTATCACCACAAGGCTGTGGCCTACCGGTAAGGTTTTACTGTCCTTCTCATTCGGAAGCCACATGTTGTCTCCTTGGCTCTGCCTAATCTCTCTCTATATTTCTGTTCAGATTTCCCGCCTGGCTTTACTCTGCTCAGCCATTGGCTGAAACAGCTTTATTCATCAACCAATAAAAGCAACACATATACAGAAGGACATCCCACATCAGGGTATAAATTGTCTGATACTCTGAATAAAGTTATTGCATTTTTAGGCTCCATTCTCCACGTTCCACCATCTCTGAAATGGTAAGCAGGAGGGAAAAAAGAAAATTTAGTGGGGGAAACTTATTAACTAGGCCAAACATATGAGGATGAGATGATGGCTGTAGCTCTGGTCCTCTAGTACTCAGTAGTTCCAGGAAGTGTATCAACCAAATCCACCCTAACGGATGCAAAGAAATACTTCCTTTACCTTTTGTTTGTTGCACAATAAGGCCTGGATGGTCTAGAATAGAATGGCTCATATGTCTAGTGGTCTGAAAGCTGTTTGTTCTAAAGGCTCGTGCTTGAATATGGAGCAATTCGTTAATATATCCGTTGGAGTGGCGTCCTGTGTCTGTTGGCCATTAGGTCAACTGGGAGTTATTTAGTCAGAGAATGTCTAGTAACAAGAGAGGGGAGGTCCCTATTCTCTTCACTTCACATTTCCTAGCACCCATTCCTAGGATGGGGCAAAGAGTAATCTGTCTCAGCTACTGACATCATCGGGGTTGTTTTCCTCGACCCACAACTGTAACCTGGAGAGATCAGCAAGAAGCTAGATCTCCCTAGGGTCCTGCAGGCTATGTGAAGAAATCTAGGCCTTGATCTCAAGAGCAATGTGAAGCCATAAAATGTTTTAGAAGGAAAAAGATAACTTCTTGGGCTTCAAAAAGAACAGCAATACTTCTAAGTTTTGACAGGAAGAATAGTGAAATATAACACTTTAGTCACAGAATGTTGAATTAAGGGAAAGGCTTTTTTTTAAAGAAAAAAAATGGGCATGCTGCTTTGAACACATTCCTGTGCATTCATGAGTTGGAAACTTGAGTTTAACACAATACTGTTAGGAGGTGAGGATATTAGGTCATGATGGCTCTGCCTTCATGAGCAGAGTAGTGTTATTAATGAATGATCTAGATAGGCTTCTTCCAAAAGCAAGTTTGTCCCTTTCTTGCTTCTCTTGCTCTTCCTCTTTCTGCCATAGAATGATGAATCATGAAGGTACCAAGATAGGGGCTGTCAATCTTAAACTTTCTCACATGTGTGTACACATGCATATGTATGGCGGGCACAGGACAACCTCAGGTGTCTTTTTTTTTTATCTTTTTTAAAGATTTATTTATTATGTATACAGTGTTCTGGTGCCAGCAGGCCAGAAGAGGGCACCAGATCCAGATCTCCCTACAAATGTGTTGGGAGCTACCATGTGGTTGCTGGGAATTGAACTCAGGACCTCTGAAAGAGCAGGCAGTGCTCTTAACCACTGAGCCATCGCACCAGCCCCTCAAGCGTCTTTTTTCCCCAGGAGTTGTCCCTCTTGTTTTTGGAGAGAGGGTCTCTCACTGGCCTTGGATTAGGATGAAGCTAAAATGACTGGCCCTACAGCCATGAGGATCTACCTATCTCTGGGATTACAGGCACATACCACAGTGCCCAGCTTTTTTACATGGGTTCTGGGAATGGAACTTAGGTTCTCATGCTTGTGTACCAAGTACCTTGAAGACTTATCTATCACTCAGCCCCATGAGTATTTTGTTTGCTGTTTGTTAATGAGCACTCAGTCTCAGGTATTCTATAACAACAACCAAAACAGAATAAGGGGCTGGAAATATAGCTTAGTAGCAAAGTGTTTACCTAACAAGTGTGGGCCCTTAGGTTCACTCCCCAAGACAAAACAAAACAAAAAATACGCTAAGAAAGTGGGTGAGACTTGAATTTGCTTGAATACTGAAGATTCAACATTACAAGAGGCTAACGGGAGATTTCTGAGAACTAAGGAGGACCTGAGTTCAAATCCATAAAACTTCAGTGCTATGGTGTGGCAGAGACAGGAGGATCTCTGGGACTTGCTGGCTACCAGCTTAGTTCTAGATTCAGTGAAAGACCCTGTCTTAAGGCAATAAGGTACAGAAGGGTAAAACAGGACACCCAAGGTTCTCTTCTGGGCTCCATGTGTATGTCCCCACCCCCACAAATAAAAATTAAAAACGTGATGACTATTCTTAGTTATCAACTTAACTATATTTGGGATGAACTACAATCCAGAAATGGAGGGCGTATCTGTGATTGGATCTTGGGGTGGGATGACATACACCTCTGATTAGGATCTTAAGGTGAGAAGACACTTGCCTTTAATCCAGATCTTGAGGTGGAAAGACATACCTTCAGTCTAGCTACACCTTCTGCTAGAAGCCTATATAAGGACACGGAAGAAGGAAGCTCTTGTTCTTTGCTTGCTTGCCTTTGCCTTGCTAGTGCATCCATTCCTTTGCTGGCATTGGAGCTACTTCTTCTGGACTCCAGCATACACAGAAGACCAGCTGGGACATCCAGCCTTGTGGGACCGAGCAACCACTAGATTCTTGAGCTTTCCATTCACAGCTAACCATTGATGGATTAGCTGGACTGCAGCCTGTAAGTCATTCCAAAAATTCCGTGTGTGTGTGTGTGTGTGTGTGTGTGTGTGTGTGTGTAGATATATAGATAGAGATTCATTCCATATCTCTAGAGAACCCTGACTAATACAAAGCACAACAACTGAAAGGTTTTCCTTTTTACTACCCCTTTATAATCACCCTTCATATTTTTCCAGTTTCAAGAGTGTAATTTTGTGACTGACTTGTGTCACTCAACAAAATGTCTTTATTATGTTATATCTATTGCCAAATTGCTATAGCTAGCAATTTTGCACTCCTCTTCCTTGCTGATCATGGATCTGCTAACATCCCCTTGGTGCATAATACAACTGTCCTACCAGTTAGTGAGTTGGGCTCCAAACCTAGTATCTTTCCTGACTCTCCTCTAACCTACACACCCAGAATACCAGACTATCCTGGCAACTTCACTTTCAAAATAGACCTGAAATCTGACCACTTCTCCCCCGCCATAATGACGTCATCTACTTCAGGACACCATCATCTTCTCCCCTGCCGTAATGACATCATCTACTTCAGGACCCCATCATCTTCTCCCCTGCCGTAATGACGTCATCTACTTCAGGACATCATCATCTTCTTATCTTCCTCCAGGATTATTGCTTCCCTCTTTATCTGTCTAGCCTCATGATCCACAAGCTTCTATGCCACAACTAGAACGGTTCGGTTAAGAGGTTTAAATCTGATCAAATTATTTTTTTGGCTCAAAACTTTCCATGGTGTTAGTAGTGACTGGCAAAAATAATTTTATGTCTACTGTAGTCTGCATAGTTGAGCACTTGGCTAATTTCTTATGTAATCTCTATCACTTGCCCCTCACTCGACCATAAAAGTCAGTTTTCTATGAGCATTGTTTCCTTGTTACTGTTCGTGCTACTCTTCCTGTTAATCTGTCAAACACGTTCTTACCTCAAAGCATTCAAATATTGTCTCCGATGTTTGAACATTCTTTCTGTAGATATCCACTAGATGTGGGTCACCCCTATGAAGTCAGTCCCATTTCTGTTTAAGAGCACCTTATCAATGAGTTCTTCTCCAGCATCTAAAAATAGAAGTTGCCTGACACAATTGTTTAATCTTTACCCTGCTTTGTTCTGCAAAGCACTTATCGGGCACTATGTATTTGGCTTCCTTTCTGCAGAACCAGTAAAGACCACTGAAAGCAGGAAATGAGTTTTGTTTACTGCTCAAAAAACACTGAACTGAGGACCTGGCTGGGCATGCACAAGGAATTTGGTATTTTTGATTGCATAATTTATAAAAGGGAAAAACAGGCTGGGAACACACACAAGTAGATTTCTAGATTTTAGGGTATTCTCTATTTTCTGTTACTTATATGCTAAGGTAATCAGGGGAAGTTGTATGCGAATACAGAGTTAGAGATTCACAGAGATGGTGAGGATCAAGCTGAGTAGAAGAATATAATGAACTTTGAAGCCACCTTTAGAATTCATTTTAAACGGATAATTTAGTGGCTCCAATCTTTCCAATCAGATCATTTTCTATGGCAAGATACAGGTATGAAAAGTATAAAGTCTCTTCTGGTTAGAGGTCTTAGTTGAGGAAAAGAAAGGTTGGGGGATTGAAAGATTGGGGTTGTAATGAAATGCCACTGAATCTAGGATAAGGAAGGAAGTAGAGGAGGTTAAAGTGTAAGAGATAAAGGAGATGTTTTCAGCAGATTGGAGTTTCTGATAAAACTCTAAGAGCGATGGTACCACGTTTGAGCAATGTGGGAGGAAATGGTTCAGTATCCTGATACACACTAAAAAAAAAACCAGTTTTTAAAAATAATAATAATAAAAAAAACTCCATCGAGGACTCAGGAGATGGATTCGTCAGTAAAGTGTTTGGCACCAAAGAAGAAAGGCCTAAATTTGGATACTCAACACCTAAGTAAAAAGCCTAGTGTGCTGCACACCTGTAATTCTACCGCTTGGAGAGGTAGCGACAGGAGGATTTCTGGAGCTTGCCGGTCAACCACTCTTGCTAAATAGATGAGCTACAGATTCAGTGAGAGGCCTTGTCTCAAACAAACAAACCAAAAACCAAAACCAAAAGGAAAGGAAGGAAAGAAACCCCAGGTTTTGACTGGGATTGGAAATCGGGTGTAAGGCTCAATGTTAATTGAATCTTAGACTCTGGATCAAGGAAGATGATCAGAGGGGAGAAAGTTAAACCACGGAGGTGTACGCATAAACTGATAGGTTCACTATAACCAAGCGTCGCAGAAGCAAGGCTTTTTTGTGTGTGTTGTTGTTTTGCTTTTTATTTTACAAGCGGTGCCAGGATTAGTCACATAACCCCTACTTTTAGAAACCGGAGGAAAGAAAAATTTTAACTTTGGTGATTAGGGCGGAATTGAGGATGGAGGTGGCGCTCCAGGGGTTGCAGCAGCCCCTGGAGACGGGAAAAATCTCAGTCTAGAATAATTCAGAGATAACCTGATAAAAAACGGGAATGCTTAATGAAGACTGGCTGAAAGATAGCACTCTTAACCCCTCTCTTTAACTTATTGCAAAGAACGTCCAACCTCCGCAGCCAGAAAGCAGAGTGGATGTAGTTACCCTGCTTTTTTTTCAACTCCCCGCGAAAGCACTCTCACCGGACCGCCTCTGTGTCTGCGCTCTCCCATTGGCTGACGCTTCCGCCCGCCTTAAATAGCTTCCGCCCACGGGTTTAACCGGAGGGCGGACCCTAGGAGTCACTTCCGCCTCGTACCCCACCTCCCACCACCTCCTTCCCTTTTTAGCTGCTTCCGGCCTCAGGCCCCGCCCCCGTCCGCGAGGCCCCGCCCCTGACTGCCCCTCCCCCGCCCGAGGCCGATGGCCCGGCCCCCGCGGCACCGCTTCCGGTGTGGGCCCCGCCCCGGCTGTGGCCCCCAGCTGCGGAGAAGTCGGAGGCTCAGCTGCTGTGCCGGGGCCTGAGCGGCTGCCTCCTTCCCAACCGGGAGCCCGAGCTCGGAACGCTGCGCATAGGTGAGCTACGCGGGTCTGGGTTCTTTCAGCCGCGGCGGGAGCGGGGCTGTGGCAGGTGGAGGGGACCGAAATGGGAGGCGAGGCAGGTGTGTAGGGGAGACGCGGGCCAGCGAAGCGGGGGGACCGCTGAAGAAGAGTGCGAGCGCCGGGAGGAGCCCTATCCTCCCTGTGCCCAGAGGAGTGATCTGAGATAAAGAGATGGGGAAGGTAAGGGACCCCCGGGGAACCTCAGGGCGAGCTTAGGTGGAGTTGGGATGCTTGGAGAAGAGCCTGGAGATTGGCAGAGAGGGTTTGGTTGGAATAAAAGTGATAGGGCTCCATTGGGAGGGGGGGTAAAGAATGGACGGAGAGGCTCAAGGGGGTCGGTCGGGGACGGAGCTGCTGGAAACGAAGGTAAGGGAAATGGTCAGCAAGGCCGGGCTCAAGCGGCAAAGCAGTCCGTTGCGCTCCGTTTGGAGGTCCGGGAAGTTTAGAGGATAGAGCGAGGGCTGAAGGGATGAAGTGGTTTAGATTTCTGAGGCGTAAATTCTCTAAATGTTGGTAGTATTGTTTAGATTATTGGCTGCTTAGGGTTGGGATAAGATGGGCTCTGTTCTGGAGAATGAGCCCATTGAGTTGCAGAACCGAGTCATTTCTTACTAAAGAAAGAGGCTACGGGACACCTCCCCTTCGGCTGAGAGCAGCCCTACCGAGAAGATGGTGCCAACCAGACAAGAAACGTTTGTGCACTGACTGGCAGGAGTTGGTTGAAATACTTCCATTGTGTTGGTTGACGTTAATGATTATATGAATATTTTTAAATCACCAGTGAATTGCTTGTTACTCTTTTGTGTGTGTGTGTATGTGTTTTGTTTCTGTATTTTTATCCCCAAAGTGGCTTTTTAGATGAATACTTTTGCCAACTGGGTGTAAATCCTTCAGGCTTTCTTACGGAATAAGAGCTAAAGCAGAATGAAAGTATTGCTGCAGGCATAACTTACACTTTCTAAACTGCTAAAGAGGAAGTACGGGCAGTAAGAGGCAAATTGGAATTTGAATCTTTTAACCGCCTGTGAAAACTACAACCGAGTGCTTCTAAGAAACAAATTGAGGATCGTCTAGCATGACTCTGGTTGTTTTTTGGTCTCCCCCCCCCCAGCTTTAAAAATTGTACCCCGATAAGCATGTAGAAATTTACAGATCAAAGCCATTTTTCTTGCTGGGGATTACTTCCCCCGTGAATATTTGAAGATGCTGAGGATTTCATTTTCTTCTTCATTTCAAGATGCTTTCACCCCATCTTCCAGCTCAGTCCTAAAACACTGGGACAATGCAGATATCAAGTCCCAACCTGCACAGGGCAGCTTCCCCTTTCATGTGGCAACAAAATTGCACACCCTGGTGCCAGTCCTCTTCACCCTAAAATTTACTTTGGCATGGTAATCCATTCACTTCGGAAGACTTGTGAGAAAATATAATTTAAGTGAGGCTTGTTGAAGGTGGGAGCCTGAGAAGGGTTAGAGGTGGCAGGGTGTGAAAGGGGTTTGTGTTTGGAGACGGATTGGTAAGAATGCAGATAAACCTGCCCCCAGAATACTTTGGGACTGGAAGCCTTTTCTTGCTGTATTCATCAAATAAATATAGTAGAAATGAATCAGACAGAAAGAGGATGTGAGGAGATTTACTTGTGGTTTATAAAAAATGTAGCATTGACTTGTTTAGGCAATATTGGTACCTGTTTCAAATTAATTAACTTTAAAATCTCCAGAGGAATTCCCCCCCCCCCCCCCCCCCGTTTGTTTTTGAGGGAAGCTTGCAATTTGAGACTCTTGCCTCCTTGCATGTTTCTTTCTTTCATGTTGTTGAAACCGGATTCTTTTGGAGGCTATAATGTCCACTTAGCCTGGTTCAGTCCACTCAACAAACTAGCTGGCAATTTGATCTGGGAAATTTGTGAAGTTTTAAACCAAGAGCAGTTTGCTTGATCTTGCTTTTTCCGTCAGAAAAGTCATTCTGTCTATCTCTTATAGCTCTGTGTCTAGCTTGAATAGGAGTCTCCTTCTCCAGAGAGTCTGGGAAATATAAGCCATATTCTTTCTTTTGCAGGCAGACTATTCTTTGCCTTTGTAATTTCAATTTTCATAGTTACTACAAATTCTATAATTCAACACCTGTACAGTACAAGTCCAGTAGATAACTGTTTGATAAAGTAGAGAGTAAGAGAGATACGAACTCAGTTGTTAGCAGACTTAAATGTTTTCTGGATTTCCTTTTTTTAAAACAAAATGTTTAAATCTACCCCTACCAAGATTTGCCCCCTATTTCCCCTCTTAGATCCTGTTCTCTTTTTTGTAACTTTTCCTCCCCACGCTCCAAACAAACCCCTAGAACTTACTCATCTTGAAAGTCAGGTTTAGGAGCATTTAGTATTCAGAACTTTACTGGAGAAGAGACAATCTTTTATACCTGTTTTACATAGTTTTTTCCCCCTTCTTTCTCCCTTGTGGTTTTGGTTACTCACTTAAAATATAGACCCAGTGTGCCTGCTGGTCTGTGCCCAGGTTGAGAGCCATGCCAGTCTGTGGGTGAAGTCTGAGACAGTAATGGAGCCTCTGCAGCAGCAACAAAAGCAGCCACACCAGGCTCCTCTACAGATGGATGCCAGAGAGAAGCAGAACCTGCAGACAAGAGAAGCACAGTTGCTGTATGCCCCCAAACTAACCACCCAGCCTACTCTCCTTTCTGTCACACCTGGGAGACCTTCTGGTAGCCCTGTTCTGGGCCCCTTAGCCAGAGTTACACCAGCCACACCAGTGACCCAAGTATTTGAGCAGAGCAGCATCAACTCCGAACCTGAGGAAGAGGAAGGAGGTCTGGAAGACGAAGATGGAGATGATAATGTTGCAGAGGTGGCTGAGAAAGAGGCCCAGGCTGCTTCCAAATATTTCCATGTCCAAAAAGCAACTCGCCAAGACCCCAGAGCAGCACCCATGTCCAGCCTGCTTCCAGCACCTGGACTCCCACTACAGGGACAACAAGCTAAAGAAGACCATACCAAAGATACTTCCAAGGCCCCACCTTCCATCCCCACAGCTGGGCAGTCGAGCTGGAATCTGGATGAGCAGCTTAAGCAGGTCAGTGTTTCTGCTATAGGAGGAAGGCCATTGTTCTACCTAGAGGTCAGTCACAGAGGGTGCTGGGTGGGCAGTAGCTGGGAATACACCTTTTCACCCCATGTCACTGACCTAGATAGAAATAGTCTGAAGTTTTTCTCTGCATTTGTTTGCTTGATCTGAGGGTGTAGTTCCATGATAGTGTCAGGAGCTAGATTCAGTCTCCAGGACCACAAAAATATTAAGTGATGGTTCTTTTTATTAAAGCATTAGACTGTACAAGTTACTGTTAATGTGTCTGGTTTGTTCCAAGTTTCTGTTAAAGAATCTTTCCTCTATTTTTTTTTTAAAGGAAGAATGAGGTAACAGCTGTGTTTCATTACAACTATCTAAAAAACAAAGTGGCTGGTTCACACTTGTAATTCCAGCACTTAGGAGGTGGCAGTAGAAGAAGCAGTAGAAAAGGTTGGGTGTGTTAGTGTATACCTGTAATCTTAGTACTTGGTAGGTAGAGGCAAGCAGATCTCAGTGAGTTCAAGCCTAGTCTGAATACTAAGTTCCAGGCCAGCCAGGACTACATGGTGAGACCTTGTCTAAAAATTTTTAAATAATGAAATTTATGGTTCTGATTAGTTTTCCTAGTAGGAATGTAGAATAATTTTCCCTGTTAGTTTTTTAGCTCTAAGTAAACCCAAGATCATGTTTTTCGGTTGTTTTGAAGTTGAATATAGCTGCTAAAAAGCACTTCTGAATATTTCTCAACAGAGAGCATTATAGACATGATTCTGTTATTTTTTTTACATCGTCTGGTTGAAAAGAGGGAAGGGAGACCTCAGAATTCCCTTTCTACTCAAAGAAAGTTGAAATTACTTCCAAACATGGTTGAATATTAGAGTCAACTGTAGGGGTTTTACTTGTTTCTTTGGAGGGCACTGCTAGGGAGCAGCATGCAAGTAGGAAGCTTTTTATAAGGCAGACCTTGGAGTCCTAGTAATTGAATAATTTTGGAGGATAGGCCCTAAGGATGGATCTCTTTTCAACTAAGCCTTTGTCTTTATAATTTCCTTGTGACCTACACTGATGTTTTCCAGTGGTCAAAATATGAGAGTAATGGTAAATTCTTCCAGGGTGGCTTGTTGGTGCTATAGACAGGACATTCATGATAAATAAGGCTACTAGTACCTAGATATTCTGAGTTTACATATATACTGTCTCTGTAATCCAGTGATGCTACTTAGAAGGCATTTGTGAATATGTATGGCTTACAAAAGGGCAATTGCAAAGTCGTAGTTGACAAGGTCCTTTGGAAACTGAAAAATAAATAGGCATCTTTGTCTCAAGGAGCCCTGTGCAGTTTATCTGAGTTTTATACAATAGCGTCAACAGCGGGCTCTAATCCCATCTCTTCATGTCTGTTCACTGATATTTTGATAGCATTTTAAATTGTTCTGAGCCTGTGTTTTATCAATTGCAGATTGAAAATAATGAAGCTAAGTATGGTTTATATTCATAAGCTCTAAATTTGTGAGGCTGAAATAGGAGAGTTATGAGTTTATTTCTCAAGGACATTGTAAAGGAAGAGCAAGTGAGCCATGTGAATGCCTGTCTGGTGCCAGGCATTTGGCGGATGTGTTGCACAAATTGTCTTGTACAATTGTCGTGCCTTCCTCTTCCATGTCCTAATGGGCATCCCTCTGAAGCAGAGAAGGCACTGGGAGACACAGATCACCCATGGGGGGTACCTGCAGCGCTAAGACTAGAATCAGGATCCCAGCTTCCACGACAGCGGCACCTGGCCACCAGCCCAGATCTGCCTTCTGGCTGATTTCTTTGGTTTAGTAAAACATCTGTGAATTGCCGGCAGCCCCTGCATTGCTGTGTAGTTGGCACCGTTCCATGGTGGCCGCTGAGTCAGCTCATAGCAGGAACCGCCCTGACAGCGCTGGGAAAGTTCAGACCCGAGGCGGCTGCTGCCCCCGCCTTGGCAGCTGGCCAGCCTCTGTGTGTGCGGTCATTCCTAGAAAGTGCAGCCGTGTGTGAGGAACAAGTGGAGCTCCAGAGCCTGTCTGTCTTCAGGAAGTGCAGCAGGTGTTGAGGTCAAGCCATTAGAGCTTTGAAAATAGAGACTCTTCAGAACTGGCGTGTGCGTGCACACGTGTACGTTGTGGCAGAGCGCCCAGCCCAGCATTCTGTATGGCAGCGGCCCGTGGCTGCACAGCTCAATGGAGGCTGGCTGTTCCCAGCTCAAACTCTTTGAGTTCATTTAAGTTTCTGAGGCATACATACTAAATATAGACTGTTTGGCAGAACACCTGCCAAAAATGGTTTCATAAATGCCAGAGTAGCTAAGGCCTAATGCTTCATTCTAAATTTACCTTCCTTCTGAATGTAGAAAAGAATCTTTCTGTCTGGGAGACTATAACAATGTCTTAAAACCTTTGATGACTACTTCTTGTTTCTCTTGTAAATTGAGTTTTTCAGTTTGGTCTTTGGGCTCCTCCTTTGCTTTGTTTCTATTGTTTTGTGTGAGTATTAAATTTTTACTGCATTTTATTGATTTTGTGTGTGTACATGGGCATATACATGCCGTACTGGCATATGGAGGTCAGAGGACAACTTGTGGGAGTCAGTTCTCTCTTTACACCATGTGGGGCTCAGGGATCAAACCCAGGCCGGCTTAGTGGCAGGAGCCTTTACCAGATGTGCCATCCTCCCCACCCTCTTCCCTTGTTTTAAACTTTGCTTTAATTAATTAACTTTAAAGTTTTACTGCGTGTGTGTGTGTGTGTGTGTGTGTTTGCGTGTTTGCGCATGCACACGTGTGTTGTAGTATAAGTAGGTATATGTGTAGGCATGTCTCATGCAGAGGTCAGAGAATAGGAGCCAGTTCTTTTGGTCTACCATGTGGATCCTGGGGATGGAACTCAGGTTGACAGGCTTGGTGGCAGGTGCCTTTGCTTGCTGAGCCATCTCACTAGTCCTTAAACATGTTTTTAAAGAAGTAAGTATTGTGCTTGAGGGCGTGTGTGTGTGTGTTTATGTTGAGTTATGCTTTGGACAGAAGACTAAAACCATAGCTCCGAGAGAGCCTGTAAAGACCATCAGACCATGAGGCTGCCTGGCTGATTTTGTTCTTCAGTCTTTTGTTCTCTAAGTAATTAACTTTTGGAGAGAAGAAGTTAAGTAGCACTTGTTCCAGCAACAATTCAAAGACCTTTTACAGTTGACCCAAGATCTTAATTGTTAATGAGTTATAGTGTCCTTTATTCTAAGTAATCAATTTGGCAGAGTCTTTGTGCCAGGGCTGTCAGCTGCAGGCATGTCTCTCCTCAAGGAGCCAGATGTCTAGCAGTGCTGCTGCAGCCTCAAGGTAGGGTTGGTGGCGGAATGCAGCGACCTAACTCTGTCCTAAGTCAGCCAAAACCCTACTGAAGCTGCTCTGGGATGCAGATATTCTAAAACAAATGTTGTTTTTCAAACACTTATATAAATAGCAAAGTAGAAGAGGTGATTACCCCCCCCCCCCGTACAGTATAGTGTAGAATTTTCAGAAAGTTCTACAGGCGTTGGTGAGGGGCTAGGCAGTCATTTGCAAATTGAAAACCTTAAGGGTGGCACAGTTATCCTTTGTTTCTGAAATCCTGTTCTTACAGCACATAGAGTCAGAATTACCTCATAGATTCTCTTCTCAAAGAAAGCCTTGCAAAATATTTGCTTCTAAGGCCTGGCTCATTCTCTGACACCAGGGTGATGGGAAGATGGATAATACTGTGGAGCCCAGCATTCTAAAATCCGTCAGATTTCTATGGGCAGAGTAAATAATTGTAAAACAAGACAACAAAGAACTGAGTGTTCCTTTTCTCAAAGGAGATCACACAGCCAACTTTGGGGGGGGGGGGTGGCTCTTAGGGGTGGTCTTCTCCTGCCTGAAGAGTGGGTGTTTTTGGCAATACAGACTTTGTTTTGAGCCCATAGTGGAACTAGTGGTTCCTTCCACAGAATAGGAAGATGAGGGATAGTTTGATGGGCATGTGGGGGCTAGAGTTTATATGTCTGGTTTTCTGCTTACTTTGCCAGACACTTTGGTTACTCTGTGTGGTTTTGCATTGCCAGCTCAGTACAAAGCACTGAAATTTACTGGGGTTCATTGCCCAATAAAGATTGCCCCCTCCTCAGTCCCTTGTGTTGTACAAGGCTTTGTTCAGAGTTGCCTTCTAGGATGGAAGGGTCTTATTTCAGAAAACTTTCAACTGAAGAAATCCTAACCCTTCTTAAAGCTTGCTGATCACATGTTAACGAGAACAGGGTATTGCCAGTTCTGCACATCTGGGGAGCTGTTTGCTGCATCTTCAGCCTGTGACAGCACCTCTGCAGGATAGATGCCAAGATAGCTCCAAGGCAGATGGGAAGGATCATTTAGTTTGATGTGCGCTGGTAGACAGAAAGGAGCATGACTTGGTTTAGAGTTAGTTTGTTTAACTAAATTATTGAATTTGTGTGCAGTTAATGAAGTGCCTATTAATGGCATACAGAAAATGGAAATGGGGCTCGAGTGTGATTCAGTTGATAGTGTGCACACATAAACCTGAGCTTGATCCCCAGCACTCCATAAATGACATAGTGACACACTTCTATAATCTAGCATCTGGGAGGTAAAGGAAGGAAAATCAGAAGTTGTAAATAATCCTTGGCTATGTGGTTGAGCTTGAGGACAGGCTACATGAGACTTCGTCTCAAAAAAAATCAATAGTCCTGTCTTACTATGGTAGATTAATTCCTGCTGGGTAATTAGCTTGCAGTGTGGCATCTGTCTTTTTCTTCTAATGCTCTGGCAAACTGCTCTCCGGGATCTATCTATCCCTCTAGTGTGTGGGCCCATTAGTAGGCCTACTGTTCTGGGCACATACTTGGTAAGTACTTCATGCAAAACATTTGAGGGGTTTTGCAAAACTTGTTTAAGCTGTTGACTAGAAAGAAAAGGTAGTAGGCTCTCCCCATTTTCTCTGTAATGTGTCTTTATGCCCCCCAGTATCTGGAATTACGGTCTGTCTAGATCAGTGGCTATCAGTTGGAGCTGATCCTTCTCTACTGCTTGACGCTTAACAGTGCTGTTGTGCCTGTATCTGGAAGCAGATGTGTGCTCCTAGCTTCTAGTGAGAAGAGCCATGAAGGCTGCCAAACATCACACAGAATTTAGGACAACATTTACACACTACTGACAAAGAATTGTCTTAGTGAAAGTGGTAAGGTTGAGAAACCCTGCTGTCCTTGGTTTCCTTAGGCAGAACAGGCTATGCTTTTAAAGATTGCTGTCTGTGCTCTACTCTTAGCAGCTGAGGAGTTTGACAGCCTTGAATTTTCTTCATTTCTGGTTATTTTTGCTGTTGCTTGCTTATTTATTTATTTTTCTTTGCTTTGTTTTGATTTTTGAAACAAGGTCTTTCTGTGTTTTCTCTCTCTCTTTGGTGGTTTTTCAATTAATTAATTGAGATAGGATCTCACTGTGTAGCTTTGGCTAGCCTAGAACTTGCTATAACTTGCTGGCCTCAAAATACAGAGATCTACCTGCCTCTGCCTCTTGAGTGCTAGAATTAAAGTTGTGCATCACTACACCTGATTTAATCCCATTTTTAGTGTCCATTTTGAGTTTGTGTCCTTGGGTAGTCATTACAATGAGCACACTGTACCTGTGAGAGTTTTAGGATCCACACCTTGAAGTCTCTTATTTGCCTCCTCTAGCCCAGCCCTGTGTACTATCCATGATATTTATGGCAGTTTATGAGAGAGCTTGGTTGCCCTTCCAGACAGTCTTTGTTAACCCACAAAGATTAAGGCAGATACTTGACACACCTGTTACTAGCAGATTTGATTCTTAGGTCAGTCTTTGAAAGACAGGAGGTGTGGATCTAGATTCTAGCTCTGTCACTTGTTTATTACAGTGCTTTGAACAAGCTCTGTAACTGCGCTGGACCCAGGCATAGATCTCTTCCAGAGGTACAGTAGCTCTCTCCCACCATCATTGGGCTTGTTTTGTAGATGCTACAAAGGTAGAAGAAAAATAGAAATATGAATGGTCTTTGTAAAATGCATATAATGTCCAAAGGCTCTCATTTTTAGTTCTTACTGCCTTGGTAGGTAAGAAGCTCAGTAAATCCTGGATACTACTCAAGGAGAGTTTCTTTAGGTTTTCTAGAACTGTGGCCAAACATAAGTATTCAAGAGTCCTCTGAAACCTTGCAGGCTTGTGGAAACGTAAACCATGTACTTTGCTGTGCTTTTCCTGTTAGCATAGGGATTAGGGATATGTGAGTGTTACTGAAGTGGTAGCTGGCTTAGCTTGCTCCATATTCCCCAAAGACTAATCCCTCTGCATGTGTCCAAGTCCCACTCTTCTAGACTTTCAGGGACTTGCTCCGTCAGTGAAGACTTCTGTTTCCTGACTCTTTAGATGCTTCTCTTCTGAAGAATTCTCTGCAATTAAACATCATCTCTCAAACTTTAAAACCAACAAGCAACAAAACTGTAGTCTTCAAATTCATACATTATGTGATTGTTTAAAAAACTTTGAGGTTGCTCTTAAAGAAGGCCTGTACTGCACATCTCCCCAGGCACAGTTTCTCGTAAGACTTGCACACCTTACATTTCGTTTTGTCACACTTGCCAGGACACTCCAGCCAGATCCCTGACCTTTCGTTTCTCTTTGCTAAAGTTTCTAATGGCTGCCATGTTGCCTGGTCTAACTTCCTTGACCTCATTTGCTATTTAAAAAGAGGGTTGGATCATTGACCATTTCCTCCTTGAAATTTTTCTTCTTTGTGCTTATTTTCCTTTATTTTCCCTATAATGCTTTCTTTTCACCTAATTCTCCAGGTATTGTTCTAAGCCTTCTCTACGTCATCCTTGGGAGACTCTTGTATATTTGTAAATATATGAATGAGACATATGTTACTTGGATCTCTGTTCCTAGACTGATACTAGTGTATCTAACCCCAGCTGACTGGTTAACATTTCCAATCATATCCTACTCACAATGGGAACTAGTGATGCACATCTTTAACCCCAGCACTTGGGAGGCAGAGGCAGGGGATCTTTGAATTTGAGGCCAGCATTGTCTACAAAGTGAATTCCCACATAACCACAGCTACACAGAGAAACCCTGTGTCAAAACACCAAAATAAATAACTGAATAGAATAGCTGCCCTACTCACATCTCAAGTTTAATACATTTAAAGCAATTAAAAACATTTAAGACTATCCTAGAACTCATTCTGTAGACCAGGCTGCCTCTGCCTCCTGAGTGCTGGAATTAAAGGTGTGCACAACCACCATCCAGTCTAAAAATATTAAAAAAAAAAATAAAGAGATAAGGTCTTAAGTCTCAAGTAGCCCAGGTTGTTCTCCAGCTTGCTATATAGCTGAGGCTGCCCTTGAACTCCTGATCCTCCTGCACCCATTTCCCAAGTACTGGTAAAGCTGAACTCTTAGTGTTGATACTTTCCCTACAATCATTTTCTCTTTGTTTTTCCTTCTCAGAAAATGGACTTGTTAGACACTTAGTCCTCCATACCAGAAACTTTGGAGTTGGGTTATTTCATGCCTGCCCTTGTCATCCCCCAAACTTACCAGTCTTCTCATCTGAATATCTAGAATCCTGCCACTTGTCTGCTATCACCTACCTGTCTCCTCCAAGTCTTTGCTCACCCCACTTTATAATCCATTCGACATAGTCTATAATGATCTTCTAGAAACCAAATCAGATTTTGTCACTGTTTTAATGTCCTCTACATATGTTGGGTGTTCTAATTATAAACTTCAAAATCTGCGTGTCTAAAACCTGCCTCATTATCTTTACCTTGACGTCAGTAGTCTGTCTTGTCACCATGCACTGTGGCCTTTGCATATGGTGATCATCCTGCTTGGGCTCTCTTGCCAAGCTCTTTCTCTCCTTCAGTTCATTGTAACTGTCATTTACTCAGAAGTCTTATGCAGATCTGGTTCTCTATGTATGCTGTTATTGATCATTATGCTTTACATATTTTATGTTTGTATTATTAGTTCGTTGATGTCTAATTCTTAGGCTAGATCAGTGGTTCTCAACCTTCCTAATGCTGCGACTCTTTAATACAGTTCCTTGTTTGTGGTGACCCCGGACCATAAAATTATTTTTGTTGCTACTTTGTAACTGTAATTTTCTACTGTTATGAACTGTAATGTAAGTATCTGAAATGCAGGATATTTGATATGCCGACCTCTGTGAAAGGGTTGTTCAACCCACAGATTAGATGAACCACCAGACTAGATAGCCAATTCCACGAGGACAGGACCACACTTATTTTGTATTCCAACAGACAGTATAGTCATGGCGTAGTAGGCACTCGATATTTTGCTGCTTCTGCCTTTGTTGACGGAAGCTGCGTGTTCATTTCCTGGCTGCCCAGACCCGAAATAACTACACAGAAACTATATTAATTTAAACAGTGCTTCACCTATTAGCTCATGCTTCTTATTGGCTAGCTTTTATATCTTAAATTAACCCATTTCTATTATATTTTACCATGAGGCTCATGATTTACTAGCAAGGTTCTGACTGGCGGCTCACATCTTTATCTGCCAGATGTTACATGGCTCCTGGTTGACTCCGCCTACTTTCTCCTCTGTCTGCTTTGAATTCTCTCCTTGCCCTGTTCTGTGCTGCAATAGGCCCAAAGCAGCTTCTTTATTAACCAGTGCTATTCACAGTGTACAGAGGGGAATCCCATAATATATCTTCTTTTAATTTACTCTGCTTTACTTGTTCTCATTTATTTCACATTTATGTGAATGGTTCCATTTTGTGCTTATAGGCGGTAGGGGGTGGGTGACAATGTTAAGTGTCTGCCTCATTTTTTTTTAACCTTTCTAAAAATTATTATTACATTATGTTCTCTGTTGGGGAAAGGGGCTCATGTAGAAATCAGGGGACAGTCAGTGGGAATTGGTTCTCTCCATCTACCTCGTGGGTTCTGAATATCAAACTCAGGTCATCAAGCTCCGAGGCAAGTGCCCTTACCACTAAGGTATCCTGCCAACCACATATTTTTTTTAAAATAGATTATCTATTCAGGGTAATTTTTATAGCAAAATGAAGTAGAAGGTATAGTGATTAGTGTTCCTCCCCATCCTTTATCACTATCAAATCTTGCACCAGAGAGTACATTTGTTACAATCAAGGAAGTTACATTGACACATTATTATACCTGCTTCTATAGTTTACATTAAAGTGAGTTCCTTTTTTAAGAAACTCTTACAAAATAGATTTTGTGTGCATGGGTGGGGGTCCAGATATACACCTCCCATGGTAAATCTCTGGAGGTCAGAGGGTTAGCTTGCTAGATTCCTTTCACTGTGTAAGTCCCAGGGATCAAAATTGATCATTAGACTTAGTGGTGATCACCTTTACTCTCTGAGCCATCTTGCCAGCCTTTGGGATTCATGCTTACTGTATTTTCTATGAGCTTAACAAATTATAATGACCTGTGTCCACCATGATACAGAACGACTTTGCTGCCCTAGAAGTCATGTGTTGCATAGCCTTCATTGTCTGTGGCCCTTTTTCTTGAGGCTGATATGATCTTCTGATCTTACTTAAATTTGTCAGTTTTATTTACACAAATTTGTTTTAAGCTGTTGTAACTTAAACACATTTTCTAGAATTCTTGTTATTTACAAATACATCTTAGGCTATAAAGATTTTTCTTGAATCTATCTCAGTTTTGCCTTATTCTGTACAATTTAGTCCTTGAAAACTAGCATGCTTTTCAGTCTCTGAAATTTAAGATAATCTGTCTTAGCCTTATGTATGATTAGTTTCTATAAATGTCCTTGAAAACAATGTGTGTTCTCTATTTGATAGATAAAGTGTTATCTTTTTCTATTGGATTGAGTTTGTTAATTTGCATTTACTTAGGTCTTCCTTATAGTCTAAGTTTTTTGTATGATCAGGTTCTGAAGAGCTTAATTAAAATATTCTAATACAAAATTGGACCCTTTTGTTAGTATTTGTGTTTTTTGTTTGTTTGTTTGTTTTGTTTTTTCAAGACAGGTTTCTCTGTGGCTTTGGAGCCTGTCCTGAAACTAGCTCTTGTAGACCAGGCTGACCTCAAACTCACAGAGATCCGCCTGCCTCTGCCTCCTGAGTGCTGGGATTAAAGGTGTGCACCACCACTGTCCGGCAGTATTTGGTTATTGGGATTGATACATGTACATGTGTTTCTTGTTTCTTTTAAAATTCGGAGCCTGTGCAGTCCAGGCTAGTGGTGTGCCACAAAACTACACATCCCAGGTCTCACATGTGGATCTGTTTTCACCCTCTGGTTTTGTTTTGATTTAAGAATGTCCCCTTTTGATTTTCTCCATTCCTGAGTTCACTTACTCAGTTGTAGTCTATTTATTCTTTATCTCTTATATATGGTTTTAGAAACTATACTTTATTTTATTAGTTACTTTTATTTTTTTGAGATGTGGGTCTCACTTTTGCCTAGGTTGGTCCCCAACTCCTACGTTGAGTAGGGCTCCTGCCTTAGCCTTCTGAGTAGCTGAGATGATAGGCATTTTTAGAATTATATCTATTTAGAGTGTGTGTGTACAGATACATACTTTAGTGTACAAGTGTAGTTCAGAAGTCAACTTTGTAAGATTTAGTTCTCCATTTCTACTATGTGGTTCCTAGGAATCGAACCAGGTTGTCAGGTTGGATGGCAATGCCTAAACCCACTGAGCCCCTCCTCCCCTGTGCATTTACCCCTCCCCCCACATTTTTATTGTTACTTTTAGATTGCGATTTGCATCCTTTATCTTTTTAGCAAACCATAGTACATAAGCAATTTTGATATTAACCTCTGACACTCCAGTTCTGTCTTGGAACCTCTTGTGGTTTGTACTTTAGTTCCAGGTTTTTTGTTTGTTTTGTTTTTGTTTTTGTTTTTGTTTTTTGAGACAGGGTTTCTCTGTAGCTTTGGAGCCTGTCCTGGAACTAGCTCTGTAGATCAGGCTGGCCTCGAACTCACAGAGATCCGCCTGCCTCTGCCTCTGCCTCCCGAGTGCTGGGATTAAAAGCCTGCACCACCACTGCCCAGCTTAGTTCCAGGTTTTTTGTTTGTTTTGTTTGCTTGTTTTTCTCCAATATTTTCCCCTTAACAGTCAATTCTTTATACTTACCAAGTTTATGTATTTTTTTCTTAGCACTACTTGTATTCTACTCTCTAGCTCTACTTTCCTTTTTATTTCTTTACTGAGTTTTTAAGTTTGTAATAAAATTAGCTATCCTAAGTGGAAACATTTCTTCATATCTCTCTTGACTTTGCCCTTTTGTACTTTGTTCTTAGCTCTTTAGATCCTGAGTCCCTACACTGACCGTTATTTTGTCTTCTTTACCTTGTTTTTCTTGTCGGAGAGTGCAGTGTATTGTGAGTCTGGTTGTATCTTTGTAAATCTTGGTTTTTAAGATTCTACTCAGCTATTTTGTGGTTGACAATAGTATTCTAGATTTGCACTCTCTTTCGTCTATTCTATTTGAACCCTGTTCTGTACCATAAGCCTGATTTGCAGTCGTTTCCTCTCCTTCCACTACCAATATATTTTTTTTCTTGGGCAAGTATGTGTGTTCAGGTGTATGCTCTGGTGTGTGTGTCATCCACAGGAATACTGGCCAGTAAACCCCAGGATCCTTCTGACTCCACCTCTCTACTTTTGGGAACACAAGCATGTGCTACCACACCTGGCATTTGTGTGTGGGTTCTGGGGATCAAACTTGGGTCCCCAAGCTCTCAAAGCAAGCGCTTGAAGATATGTTTATCTATATATATTTGTTCTTTTTTTTTTTTTTAAAGACAGGGTCTCTCTCTGGGTGGTGGTGGCACATACCACATAAAGCTGTGCACCACCACCGAGCTAATTCCTTTAATTTTTTAAACTATGAGAATCTTGTTAAAACATTTTTTGTTATGGAAACTTTAAGCATAGAAAAGGGAAAGATATTGCTTAGCTTTCTTCCAAGTATCTATATTTGGCCATTCCTTTGATACATGCTTTTAAATTCGGTTGCATGCCTTTCCTTTGTCTTGTCCTACATAAGAGTTCATTTCCCCGTGTGATTTGCTGGTTTTCTTTGTAAGCTCATTTTGTAGGGATTTATTTCTACTTAGGGGTGTTTTGTTTTCTTTTCTGGAGCTCCACCTGCTTAGATGCTTGCTTTGGTTTGGCTGGTGTGGATTTGAAGTGTATATGCCTAGGAAGAGCTTGACTTCCATTGGGTGCTCTGTGGTGATGGCAAAGTTCCATGCTGCCTCTGACCTGATGTGCAGGTTTGCCAGGCCCAAACTTTCAAGATTTCTTCCTCTTACGTAGTTACTTCAATTCTGGTTCTTGACATGCCTGAGACCTGGAACTTGAATTCTAGGGGTAGGGGAAATGATCAAATCCCAATCCTCACCCCTGTTAAGAACTATAATTGGGGTCCCCAGCTATGGCAATACCCTTTAATCCCAACATTTAAGAGGTAGAGGCAGGCAGATCTTCATGAGTTAAGTTTGGCCCCCTAGGATCCACATGGTGGAAGGAGACACGGGTCAAGGCTCACATGCCCCCCCCCAACAATAAATGTATACAAAGTAATAAAGATAATTAGAAATAAAATTTAAAAATTAGTTGGGTGACATTCCTTCTTTAGCCCTCAGCTTTAGCATTTGTTCCTATTTCTACTTGTGAAATCCTTTCTTGATTTCATGCTTAGCTCTGTGTAGGAGGTATGGAGTTAAATTTCATCTAGCATTTCTATAGGTTTTTTTTTTTTTTTTTTTTTAAAGAAATGGGGGAAGTGAGGAGAGTTCTACATTAGATCAGCCTTACTGCTAGTGGTTTTGTTTGCTTCTTTTTTTCCCCTGTGTTTTTTAACAGTTAGGATATTTTGACCTGCTCTATGACAATTACTGTCTTATTTCATTGAGCTGTGTAAGGTAAACCCTGCCATTACACCCATTTGTTCTGTGTTATTGACAGCTGAGGAAAGAAGGAAGTAGGCTATATGTGGCCTCACCAGGAGGAGCTGGGCAGTGAACCCAGGCAAGTCTGGCTTGCAGCCCTTTGCTCCCTTCTGAGAGGCGTGGTCTCTCAGTGCTTTCATCACTTCAACAGTAACTTTGTTGTCTGGAGCTCAGTACAGTGCTTGTATGATAGTTGCAGCACTTTGGGTTCAGTCCCCAGCACCATGTGAAATGGGTGTGTGGTGTCTTGAATTCCTCAGAAGCTAGAGGGCTGATAGTTCAGTGTCATCCTCAGCTCCATACTCCATTCCTAGACTGCTTAAGATCCTGTCTCAATAATCAATCTACATAATTTCTGTTTTTTTCCTCTCACATTGTAGGAGTCATTTGGGCTTATTTTAGGAAATATGAAAATACACAAATTTATAAAGAAAAGATACGCCGGGCAGTGGTGGCGCACACCTTTAATCCTAGCACTTGGTAGGCAGAAGCAGGCAGATCTCTGAGTTTGAGGCCAGCCTGAGCTAATTCCAGGACAGGCTCCAAAGCTACAGAGAAACCCTGTCTCAAAAAATGAAGAAAGAAAGAAAGAAAGAAAGAAAGAAAGAAAGGAAAAGAAAAGATACAATAAGCTACAAACATACAATTTAGATATAACTGTAAATATTTGTGGTATTTTCTTTGTATTTTAAAGGAAAATACCTACTGTAGATGTATTATTTTATATACAATTTTGTGCTCGGCTCTTATTACCAAAGAGTCTGCAAAATATTTATTTTTTAAATAAATGCTAAAGTGTCATTTTTAAAATTTAATTAATAGTGGTACATGTTAGATTTCAGACCCAGGACAAATGGCTGAGGTGCTTATTTAACATATCAAAGTAGACCTGGCCACTAGGTTCTCCCTTTATCCCTCAATTCCTGCCTGTTACAGGACACCCCTGGCTGAACTCTCCAGCTCAGGGGGCTGGGCTACTCTTCCTCATATAATCCAGCCATTTTGGTTGCCTGCTCTCTTTGTACCTTTGGCCTCCTGGCTGCTACACCTGGTTCCCCTCTCTCTCCTCCCCCACACGGCACAGCTCAGTCTGGACATGTCCATTCTGGACTCTGCCTCTGGCCATGCTCTCCCACCTGTCTACAGGAAACTTCCTCTATCATACCTAGCAGCGGTCATGTTCCTTTTCTTTTTCTTTTTCTTTTTTATTTAGTACACACTTTTAATCCAGCACCAGGGAGACCAAGGTGGGTGGATCTCTGTGAGCTCAAGGTTAGGCTGGTCTACAGAGCAAGCTCCAGGTCAGCCAGGCTTACAAAGTGAGATTCTGTCTCAATAAAATAAAATACAATATTTAAAAATTTGAGACAGGATGTTACTGTAGGCTTTGCTGGCCTCAAATTTAGACTCCTCCTGCCTCTGCCTCCCCAAGTACTGGGATTACAGACTTGAATCATCGTGTCTATCAGATATACTTTAAAATGTTTGAGAAGGAAAAGTGACAAATAGTTTTAAAAGTGAAGTAAAAGTCAGCAGGACTTTGGGTGGTTTCTTGGTAAATCTATACCTTTTCAGATTTTTAAAAATCACTATTTGTTTATATTTCAACAAAAACAAGAACCCCATGTATTCTACTTCAACTTTCTTTTTTCTCAATACTGTGGCTGTCTTTTATGAATGTTCATAAAACAGGTTTTTTGTTGTTGTTTGTTTTTCAAGACAGGGTTTCTCTGTGTGGCCCTGGCTGTTCTGGAACTAGTTCTGTAGACCATACTGACCTCAAACTCAGAGATCTGCCTGCCTCTGCCTCCTGAGTGCTGGGGTTAAAGTTGTGTGTCACCACTGCCCTGCTATGAAGCTGTGTTTATGCATGGCTTCTTGTTTATTTCTTTTGTAGTAATGTAGATTGAACCTAGGTCTTGGTACATGCTAGGCAAGCTCTTTTTTTAACCACAAACCTACATTTCACCCCTTACTTATGCTTTTGTAGTCACTTATTTTAGAATCAAATAAGTACAAAACTGCTTATGAATAGGTGCTTATGAAGAACAATTATAGGAAAATTCAGAGTACAAACTTAGAGTTCAGAAATTAACTCGAAAGGCCAGAGAGATGGCTCAGTGGTTAAGAGCACTTGCTGCTCTTGTAAGGGCTATGCAACCATGTCGGGTGGCTCACAGACCCTGTAACTTCAGCTTCTGAATCCGCTGTCCTCTGTGGGTACTCACACAAATGTGCACATATCTACACAGACACATACACATAAATAAATAATGAAATAAAAATTAACCTGGGCCTGGTAGCTCATATTTGTCCTCCCACTATTTGGGAGGTTGAAACAGGAAGATTGAAAGTTCCAGCCCATTTTGCTACAAAAGAACTCTGACAAATAAATAAGAGAGATTTAAAAAAAAAAATTTATAAGCTGATGCATGATAGTTTTTTTTCCACTTAAATGTTTGCTTTGTATACATTTAAATTGTGTTCTATGAGACCTTCAGAGAAGTTTCTAGCCAGGCTCCTAATCTCTTAGCTATTTCTCCTGTTACATCCCAGTTTCCTCACAGGCTCTGCAGCTCTGAGTAAGCTCTGCCCACGTCAGCAGTCTTGTCAGAAGCACAAGGAATAGCTCAGAGGTTGGAAAGGTCTGTAGTGCTGGGTTCCACAGAGAGGAGCCAGCCTTCCTCCCAGACCAGGCCTGCCTTGCATTTCACCATGCCTTGGCATCGGGTCCTCTCATGACCAACTTTGCATTTCCATCTTTCTCCCTCATTTTATAGAAACACCTCATTTCTACCAGCCTTCCTGATTGCATGGGGTGATTTTGTGTCTAGATGAGAATGTAGGATCATTTCTTCTTTCTCCATCCTGCTCCCTTCCTGCTGCTTAATCAGAAGTCTTGCTTGGCTCTTTTTCCAAGCGACTGAGTTTGAATGATCTTTGTTGCTAGTGGGAGGTGAGCAAGCTCTTTCTGGTTCCTGCTAAAGTTACCTGACAGCGGAAGGTGAGCATCTGATAATTATAATTCCAGTGCTTCCAGGGCTAGAGTGATTTAGTTAAGAGCAGTAATCCTGATCTTATCAGGAGGGTTTTGTAGTCCAACAGTGTAGCTTCTAACAGTATCTGTTTGACTTCCTGGGGCTCCTTTCTCCCCTTAGGATTCCCCTGTAATCCTGCCCCTTATCCTTCTGTGTCTCATTGCTTCCTGCAATCAGTTAAAAGAAGGAAGAGAGCAGGAGTGCTTTTCTTTTCTTCTTATAAGGGTCTAGAAAATGGAATTTTAACACTGCAGCACCACCAGCCAGGCCACCAGTAAAGCTGTCACATACATGCCACATATAATTCTGATCCATGGATCTGGACAAAGATAGGTAGTTATATTTTGCTTATCATACGGGAAAAAACAGCCATGTTCAACCTAAATACTTAGATAGGGACTATATTTCAGAGCAATTAATTGGTATCCAAGAGATTGAGATCAGGCCTTTGAAACCTGGTGATTTTGCTAATGACTACGTTGAGGATCAGTTCCTAGGAATTTGCCTAGATCCTTGCCCTTGGGGCTCATATCTATTAGATTATAGAGTAGACAGGAAATGCATTGCCGTTTTTCTTTTCAGAGAATGCTCAAGAATCTCCTAAGAGTTACCAGTTTGCGCAAAGGTGTTAAGGAAAGAAGTTTTCTTCCTTATTTATTTATTTATGACAATTTCTTAGGTGTCAGAATGGAGACCCCCCCCCCCCAAGTGAAGAGTTGGTAGTAGCTTCACCTTTTTACTTAACCCTATGGAAAAGGGTTAGTTTTTGCCTTGAGGAGAAGTGAGGAATGGGAACTAAAATTGCTTTGGACATCTGAGCTGTGCTTTAATAAGATATTCCAGGTGGTCAAGGAGTAATCCTAAAATAGCCTAGATACTTAATTGCTTTTAAAGTCAGGCTCCTGTCTCTGGGGAGGTAGGGCTCTGAGGAATGCAGTGCTGGCTCCTGAGGTCTTAGAGGCGTGGTCTGGTGGGGTTACTTCCCCCAACCCCCAATCCAAGTGAAAACAAAAGCCAAGCCTTTTTGGGTCTGGAGGCATTTACTAATATTTCACCTTTTTTCCACACTTGGCAGTAATAAGCCTTTGGCTTCTGCTTCTGTAACCTGGCTTTCTTCCTAGCTGTGGGATTGGTATTGTCACCCCATCCCCTAGACAGTGGTCTGTTTTCATTAGTGCTCAAAGGCTTCCTGCTTGATCCCCCGCCTGGCTTCTCTGTTTGCACAGGACCATATTTCTCTCCCTTAAGAGTTCAGTCATCCTCTCTTTTATCCCCGCAGCCCATTCAAACTGATTCTCTGAGTTGCCTGCTTCTTAGGAAAGTCATTTCCCCTGGTTCTGTTGCTGCTCCCCTCCCTAACCCAGGTTCTCAGAGTTGGTAAAACCACCCACTCATCATTATTTATAGAAACAATATATTGGCATTATAAATCACCACTGGGAGGGGACACTAAAAAGATATTTTATAAATGAAGAGAATTCAGGCAAAAGCTGAAAGACTAACTGTGTGAAGGAGTTGTTTCTGTGGTTATTCTGTCCTCTCAGTGTGATCCTAAGCACTAGTCTTCACTACTGGGTTGCGTGACAGAGAGCATACAGGAGGTCTTGACACATGAATTAAAAGTTAATGTGGGGACTAGAGAGATAGATGGCTCAGTGATTTAGAGCACTGACTGTTCTTGCAGAGGACCTGACTTAGAGCCACCTGCAAACTCCAGTTCCAAGGGATCTGCTGCCTACTTCTGACTTCCAAGGGCTCCTCCATGCATATGGTATACATATAAGCACACATATACACATAAAATAAATACTTTTAAAAAGTTAATGAAGGGCTAGGCGTGGTGGCACATGCCTTGAATCCCAGCACTTGGGAGGCAGAGACAGACAGATCTCTATGAGTTCAAGGCCAGCCTGAAACTCCGTTTCAAAAAAAAAAAAAGGTAATAATATGGTAATAATATGTCAATGGCTTGACAGTTAATAACACTGGCTAGTCCTCCTTTTTTTTTTTTTTTTTTTTTTGAGACAGGGTTTCTCTGTGGTTTTGGTTCCTGTCCTGGAACTATCTCTTGTAGACCAGGATGGTCTCGAACTCACAGAGATCCGCCTGCCTCTGCCTCCCGAGTGCTGGGATTAAAGGCGTGCACCACCACCGCCCGGCTTGGCTAGTCCTCCTTAGACCAGGGTTCAATTCCCGGCACCCACATGGTTTCTGACAAACATCTGTAACTCCAGTTACCAGGTTTCTGACCTTCAGGATACTAGGCACGCATGTGGTACAAAGACACATGTAGGCAAAATACCCTTACACATTTTAAAAAAGAAACTTTTTAAAAACTCATAAATTTAAAAAAAACTCAAATTCAAAACAAACCTTCTAGACATAAATGGGGTTTGTTTCATGTCTCCCCACGGTGTTGGGAATTGAAGCCAGAAACTAGCATGAGCATTACCACTAAGCACATCCTCAGCATAGACTGTTTGTTTAATTTCCATCTCTCTACATGAGACTCTAGCATATCCGAGGAGAGCAGAAGTTTATATATGAATGAATAGAACAGAAAAAACCAAAAAGTGAAGGACACCCACACCCCCAGCTCCATTACATGTCTGTACATCCATATGGATAGGTTATATTTTTCCAACAAAAAATAGTTCGTTAAAACTATCCAGAATATTGATTTTATCTTACTTTTTCTCAGTTTAGAAACCCTCCCCACTGTTCTCAGTTCAGAGTTTAAATTTTCCCCTGGTATTCAAGGCATTTCACAGACTGTTTCCACGTTAACTATTAGATTTGATGTACTTACATCCTCCTGCCAAAACATGCCTTGTTTATCCTCTACCCCAGTGCTCATTTGAGCTATAAATCTCCCCTCAGTCCATATTCCTCAAGGCCACGTTAACCTCCAGATCTGAGCCTCAACCTTCTGCTTCCCAAGCATTTTGTGGTTTGGCATTTGTAGCTTTACTAAGTGTATATTCAACTTGTTTTTCCAACTCCTTGGTAACTCTCTCAGTGCTGGCGACCACTTTTGTTTTGGAAAGCAGGGGAGCTATTCTCAGCAGCTTGCTCTACCTGGGGTGTGTTCTCAGTGAAATCTGGAGTGAATAAATTCATCATCGGATCTTTGTTCTACAAAAGAAGAAAAAGGCCACATGGTCCAACCCTGCCTCATGTGAGATCCCAAATCCTGAGATCCCAGATAGTCATCCAGAACCAAGCTGCTGCTCACTTCCTAAGAAGTCTTTCTCCATTGCCAGGTAGTTCTGATAGATAAAGACCTTCATCTGTAGACCTGAGAGCTTCCTGGGCAGTTCTTCCCAGCTGCCTTACTTTTGCCTGCTGGGACTGAGGCTGGCTCCTCTTCCATAGGCAGCTTTTTAGATTTTCAAAGAATGAATCTGTTTATTTTCCCTCTGCTTTTCTAACCTTCTAGGATTGAGAAGTTGGAGGGCCAGTGTTTTAATTTGAGTAGCAGTCAGGTAGCTTAAGACTTTGACTTGTTTTATTTTGAAACCTTTATATATACATGCTAGGTGCCACATTCCTCTGGTCTCTAAAATGTAATCTCCTTTCTCTTCCTCCACTTCCCTTCTTCCTGGTCCCTGTCCCCCTGGGGGAAAGAGGGCCATCCTAGAGTAGCTGGTCTATTTTGGAGGTAAAGATAAGGTAAAGGTCTTCCCTTTTGGGGAAAGATGTCCCCAGATACCTTTCCAGGGCAAATGAAGGTGATTTTTGTTTGGCTGAAATAAACTCAGTGAGAGAATCAAGAATAAAAGACCCTCCCATTAAAAAAAAAAAAAAAAAAAAGACCTTCCCATTAATGAGCCACTCGGGCCATGATTTAGCCTTTCTCTAGACAGACTTTCTCTGTGCTGATGTCACCAAGCAAGCCAGGCAAACCCAGCACACTGATGCTGCCAGTTCGGAACTGTGAGACCTTGTTTAAGCCCCCCCCTGCCCCCCCCCCCCAGTCTTCTTTCACTACCTTTTTGAAGGAATTTAAAGGCAAAATAGTCTGGTTTCCCTGGGGAAGACAGTTGAATGTGGGTATAGCAGCTAAAACTAGTCTTAGGTGGGTATTTGGAGACAAACTGTCAGTTTCCTGTGAGCTCCTGGTGAGATCAAAGATGTTAAAGGGGATTTCTGAAGTAAGAGGAGGCTGTAAATGACAATAAGTAACCACTGGCTACTGTTGACATCTACTCTTATTTCCCCTTTAACCCCAGTTCTGGGACTGCTGCCTGTGCAAGTGGGTTCAAAGCCTTTTCCTGGAAGGGTAAACCTATCTGCAGTGACTCTTCAATTTATGAACCCCTCTTCATCCCCAGAAGGTTGAGCTGTCTCTGGGCATGCATTTTCCCCGTTCTCGTTTGCCTCTCCTTTTCCCTGTTGTCCTAAGAACAATTATTTTGGGGCTGATAACTTTTTAGTTACTCATGTCCACACCTGATGATAGATGAAGGAAGCTTATATTGTATAAGTGAACCATTTATACCATTCTATTAGAGCTGTAAACAGAAAAGAGCTGTAGCCAGCCCTATTATTAGTACAGGCAGGAGGGAGGCAGGAGGCAGTGAGTCCCAGGGGCACTAACCATGTCTCTCAGCAGGTATCAGTGCTGTCCCTGTGCTGAGGGCTGGGGATACCCTCAAAATGCTTAAGATTAGAGATGAAAGGACTCAGGTAACCAGAATATGAGGCTACACAGCTTAGAAGGGAGGCCAGGAGGCTTCATGAAGAAACTGGCATCCCACTGGACTGTGACAGACAGGCTAGCTACAGGGTTAGTTTCACTTTAGCCCAGAAGAACCTGCAAAGCAGAGTAAATTTAATAACTGCCTCAAGACAAAATAGTGAGAGATTTCTGCATAGGTCCCAACCAAGTATTTTAAGCTAAGAAATGGACTATCACTGGGCAGTGTGGTGCACTCCTTTAATCTCAGCACTTGAGAGGCAGAGGCAGGCAGATTTCTGAGTTTGAGGCCAGCCTGGTCTACAGATTAGGTTCCAGGACAGCCAAAGCTACAGAGAAAATCCTGTCACAAAAAGCCAAAAAGAAAAGAGAAGGAATGGACTGTCCTTCTTTGCCTTGAAACAGGAGAAGGAAGACACACACACTCAGGCAACTTCTTTTTCATTACATTCTTAAAAAATAAAGTTCAGTGTCTCATTTCTGTCCTGTGGCCAGTGTCCTCCTCTGTGGTTATTGGGTTAGAGATGTTTCCGGCTACAATCCTGTCACTGTAGGGTACGTTGGTATCCACTTTAGAATGTAGTTCTCAATTATTGTTCTTCTCCGCTCTCTCCACTCCACCCTCTAGTGCTGACTCCTTTCTGGACCAGGCACAGTATAAGCTGTTTCTTACTTTATGGCAATAGCCAATGTTTAGAATCCCTTGCAGTTGGGTCAGAGCTGGAGAAAGTAGAGGAGATATAGTGGGTACCAACCTCTTTCCCAACCCCCCCCTCACCCCAGCATTCTTCTCTTTTCTGTCTGTAGAACTCTGCTGTCACTTGGGTGTTTATTTTCACACATAGCCCTAAGGTGGCCACACTGGCATGCTTGTTCTCACACCCCTCCCCCACTGCTGAAAGCCCCACTAATTCAAGGTTGTGGATTAGGTTCTCTCCCTCCAACTGAGAGTGACACAGCTTCTGAGCCTTGGGATGCCTGCAAGTTACTGTAATTAGCAAATACTCAGTGTTTTCGTCTTGGTGACTGATAAAGAACCCTCCTGTGAGCATTGGCCTCAGATCTCTAGCTGCAGAGTTGGAAATTGAGCTGCACAGTAAACAGCTGACATAACAGAAACACAATGATCCCCATTAAATGTCTTTCCACCAATAGGAGCTCCCAGGATAATTGACTTTTCAGCAGGAATTACTGGCTCAAACAAAATCATTGGGCATTAGGGCAACCTACTGCACCCTTTGAAAGGGGTTCAAATGTAACTGTCTGGTTTTGCTGACCTAACAGGCATATTCATCTTGATTATTCATTGTGCTAGTTGCCACCAGATGATACTAGATTTCTGGTGACTATAATTACAATGTGGGGTTGAATAACAGAAAAGAAAAAAAGAAAGAAAAAGAAAAAACTATTTTTTTTTCTACTTGGTTATTGACTTGAAAGGACACTAGTAACAGTGTCTGCCTCTGGATCTGATTGTGCACTGTCCAGTTCCTGACCAAGCACTTTTTTACACACATCTTTCACTAGATAAGTGGGAAAACAATTTGTCATAATCTGTTTCATTTCATCTGACAAGGTGTTACTTCTGTATCAGACTTACTCACCGTGCTGTTGCTGCTGTGAGGAGGAAGTGGGTCTCCATCTTAGAGCCAGCTTCTAGTAACGAAAGCAAAGTATAGCCTTAAACTAGAGCTCAATAATGGCCTCTTGCTTTCAGGCAAAGGGGTGTAGGGTGTGCATATGGGTGCAGAGTAGAAGTCGCCCAGGCTATCATTTCATGGTTTTAGAACAAGATTCCTGTGCAGTTGAAAAGTGTTCTTCCAAGAAATCTCTTCTCCTAGCCCCCTTGGCTTCTCCAGCACTTCCACACTCTGCTAGCAGGGTGGTGCACCTGTGTGTGCCTGTGGTCCAGGAGAAGGGAGGAGCGGGTGTGTCATAGCTCAAGGTATCTAGTTGCATCCACTAGGACAGAGTGAACAGAAAACTACACTGGAAGATTTCATACTTGCCACTGCACAGAGGTGCTTGCACTATCTCTATGGTATGCATGTTTGTGTATTTGGAAGAGATTTTTAGTTCAAAGAACAAATTGATCACTTCCAGGCTGTGTGGTATTGTGCTGAGGTAGAAAGAAAATAGTAAGATTGATTTTCTATCAAGGAATGTTCCTTCTGATGGAGATGACATAATTTTGAAAGACTGAAATTCTGAACTAGCAGCAGACAGAGACAGTTTCTGGGGTTCTTAATGCAACCGGGTGAAGGGTGGGTTTCCTATAGAAGAGGTAAAGAGGCGTTTGCTGAATGAAGAACATAAACACAGGCTCCTTCCCCTTCCCTCCCACTCCACTGAATAACATTGCTTTGATCTAACCAAAGCTTGGGTTTTGTTTGTTTTGTTTTTTAATTTCCTAATGAAAATTGCCTTTTGTGCCTAGTCTGCACCTCAGGCATAGTCTCAGGCTGTGGTGGCCTCCAGTCACTGGGCATTGTTCCTGGTGGTAGGCTGGGTTGAAAGACTAAAGTTTGAAGGGAGAATGGTTCTTTGAAACCCACCCACCAACCAGCCATATTTTGAAGCCATCTTCAAAAGCGAAACAGGAAATTCATGAAAAGATAGTAGAGGGTCCTGAATAGGCTTTTCTAGTGAGCAGGAGGGCAGGGATGCTGAGGGTGGTCATCTTTGCCTGAATGATGGTCTTGCTCTTTCACTCATGATTCCCATTCCCCTCTCAATTTTGTGTTTTGTCCCCTTCAGAATGGTGCTTTGGCCTGGAGCGATGATACTGATGGAGGCCGGGGAAGAGAGATCTCTCGAGATTTTGCCAAGGTCTGTAATGTCTTTTTGATAAAGATAGAAGCAGTTCTGCAGTGGGCTGTGCCTTTCCCCTAAACACAGAGATGTGAGTGGCAAATGAGTCACATCTGTAGTTACTCAGATGTCTGTAGGAGCTCTGGGGTAACACCTACAGTGAGATGGGATGTTTCATTGTGGTTTTCTCTTGGGGTCTGGCCTGCAGCTGTATGAACTGGACGGTGACCCTGAAAGGAAAGAATTTCTGGATGACCTCTTTGTCTTTATGCAGAAGAGGGGTAAGTGTGTTGCCTCACATTGTCCCGACTAAGTGCTTGCAGAGTGGCTGCTGTGCTACTGCTGCCTGTCCTCCTTCACTCCGCCTTGTCCAAGGGTTATTTAAATAATTGACAGCCAGATTGAAGGGAGCAGAGAGGACCTTAGCAAAAGATAGATTTGGCCCTGCCTTATTTTTGTCTCTCTTCCAATTAACTAGTCTCTGGAGACATATCAAATTTAAATATGTTTTTATTGTAGCCTTATAGCTGCCACAGGTTTCATTTAGTTAAGCATGTGGCATGTACTGTTGGCGTAGTTAGTCCCACGTAGACTGAGAAAAGGTAAGTAAAAGCATAGAGACCCCTCTGCTTGTTTTGGAGGGTGTGAAATGTTCTATGAAAAGGAAGGGCCAACATTACCTATTGGATCTCTTTGACATAGTTGGGATAATCCTGCAAATTAACTGCTGAGTACATAGACATCCAGTTATAATCCACTTCTCAGTTCTTTGTCCTCCTCCCTCCACACTACCCCCTATAGCTGGCTCCACTCTGGACCAGGTCGTGACTGACTCTTGAGCCCAATGACTCAACTTCCTGGCTTTATATCCTGTCACTGCAATGGGTTCACCAGCTAGGTCAGGCCTCAGGAAGCATGGCCAGGACTTCAGCCACTCTGGACCCTTAACAATTTATGTAGCTCCATGTTCATCACCCTCAAGATATAGCCACCATCATCCCCTTCACTAGAAACCTTCTAAATCTGATCACACATTCCTTGAGATATGTTAGCAACTTTATTAAGATCTGGGAATGACTTTTTTTCTTTGTTCTAGGTTGCGCTTTGATGGCAGCTAAATATTATTGAATACACAGCTCATTTTCTCTCCCTCTCCCCACTTCTTTTCCTTACTTCTCTTCCCCCTCTCTCCCTCCACTCTCTCCCCTGCTTCTCCCTTTTTACTCCTTTTTCTAAGCCTATGCCTTCAGTGTAGTGAGCACTCACTACTGATATGCTTTAAAAGGCGGTAGGAAGGTTAGAGGCTTTGTTCCTCTGTCTCCAAGCCTATCAGAGCAGTATTCACAGCCCTAATTAGTTTACCCCTCCAACAGTTATCTGGAGCTGGTTGGTATGTGTGAGTAGAAAACAAAAATATAGCCCTGAATGATGATGTGACTGGCAGCAGGGAAACTCCCAGTGCCCTAAGAGAGAGAAATCCACTTAATACTTTGGCCTCGCCTTCCAATTACCTTTTAATTATTTACAAGCTCCACAAGGCCAGCTGGTGCAAAGGCAGGAGCTGATCCTGTCTCAGAGGGGCTGCCATAGCAATATAGATTTGAATCAGCAGTGGAGCTCTACTGCCTTAGTTTCTACTTCATTGTCTTTCTCTCTTCCCAGAAGGGTTTTTTTTTTTAAAAAAAAAAAAAAGAAAGAAAGAAAGAAAGTATAAGCTAGATCAGCCTAGTCATGGGTAAGATTGCTAATTGTTTACTCCTTCAAGTTTCCTTTAGACTTGCGGCTCCTGGGGGACAGTCACTTGTCATACCTCTATCTCTGGAACCAGGCGGGTGGTGCTTAGGATGTTTGCTGTCTGAGCATCTTGTTGGTTCTCCTGACTCAGCCTGCCCTGCAGGTGACTGAGCTGCTTGGAGCTTGGTGTAGCTCTGCTTCATTTCCCTAGCAATGCTGTAGTTTAGGTTAGTAGAAGGATGCAGTCTTCATGGCCTTGCTGTCCAGGGGCTGCCAGCTAGTCATCCAGCATGTTTTTGCGTGATGGCAGCTGTGGATGATGTTGGTCTATAGCTCTTTGGGTCTGTCTTCAGCACTTTTGCTAGATATTTCACCATTTGCTGGTATCACCAAAAGAGTAAAGATAACTCAGTCTTCTGCTTGTTGGTAACTCTAGGCAGATTTTCTTTGCCTTAGCAGCTGTTGACTTGAGGGACTGGATTATCATTTTTTGTGGAAGTACACTTGTTGTACACTGAAGAATATTAGCAGTATCCTTGGCCTCTTCCTAGTAAATTTCAATATTAAAGCTCAGTCGTGATATTGAAATGTCTCTAGAAGCCAGATGTGGGGCATATACCTATAATTGCTCCACTTGCAGGGGTGGAAGTAGTCGAGGCCAGCCTCAGCTACATGGTTTATTGGAAGCCATTCTGGGCTACAAGAAATGCCTCTAGATATTGTAAACGGCCTTTGGGGGAAAATTGCTCTCTAGAAAGAGCTACTGCCATATGATTAGAAAGAGTAAGTAGAAAGTTTTCTCCACAGGAGGGAAAACGCCATGAAAATCATCTTTCCTCATTTTAGGGTCAGCTTTTGTCAGGCAGTGTGTCTCAAGCTCCCCACTCACCTCCTGCTTGAGAGTATGAAGAGAGCTCCAGGAGTCCACACCGCACTGGAGCACAGAGACAGTCTCTGAGACCAACCCAGTTCCTCCTTTCTGAAACACTGTTAGCTGCTAGTCTCGGTTGAGTGGGGTTCCCATGAGACCACACTGGAGCACAGAGACAGTCTCTGAGACTGATCCAGGACCTCCTTCCTGGAACACTGTTAGCTGCTAGTCTAGTATGAGTGGGGTTCCCATGAGCTGGGAAGCAAGTTACACCTTTACTGGTGAGAGGCATGTTGTCTGTTCTTACTTATCACTCTTCAGAGTGGAATATGTAGGGTGTTCAAAGTGTAGGTCTCCTGAGCTGGGATCTCAGCAGCAATTGATTCCACCAGACCTATTGTATAAACTGAATTTTAAAGTCCTGGTCATGCTCCCCTGGGCTAGGAGCTGGGCTGGGCAGCTTCCTTATAGCAAGCACCTCAGAGGAAGTAGACAGGGTTCTGAGGGAGGCAGCACACAGCAGGCTGCCCCAAATGACTGCAGCTGCAGGTGATAAAAACAGCCATCATGTGGGAAGGGGCACAGGTTGTAACTGCTGCTTTGTGCTGTCTCCCGCCTGTTAACACATTTGGGTGAATTGACTGCAACAGATGGGCCTTTCAGCCTTTGGCCTTTAGTTTCTAGACCCAGCTCAGTTACTTGCACCCTGGTGGCCCCTCCCCTCCCAATAGGTCAGTCTGTCAGGAGAGGAGCCTAAAATCACAGTGGGCTGAGCTCCTGCTGGCCTAAGGAAATGAGGCCCTTGGAGACGGAAAAGGCTGTGGATTGTGCAAAAGCCAGGCAAACATCCACCCTTCTCCAGGATCTTAAGCAAAGTCTTCTCTTTGGCCGCACTTTCCTTATCTGTAAGATGTCAAATGTTCACTTAGTCAGTATGGAAGCTTGTGTTCTACTTCCAGGATCGCTCTGCTAAGCTCCCTTAGGGAGAAAGAAGAGGAGAAGCTCTGCAGCACTCTAGTAAAATAATGCTATAAAGAGACCCCAGGGTTCTCTAAGACCAACTCTTTCTTCCCTTTTGTGGACTGAAGCTAAGTTGAATTACACACATTTTGTTGCATTAAGAGTCTCTTTTCCAAGCAGAATATTGTTCTCAGAATGATTAGATTTCAGAGCTCCAGTGTCCTTTTCTTCTGCATATATATGCCAAGGTGTGTGTGTGTGTGTGTGTGTGTGTGTTGCCAAAAATAAAGCCAAATAGTAAATAAAATTGCCTGCCAGTTTAACTCACTGTGGATAGCTTGAGCTCTCATTCTCTTATACAATGCACATTTAGTTTCCCACTGCCCAAGGGGAGGGGTAATTTGTAAGTGTGATGAGCAAAGGGCATGTATAGGTAGTTGCATTTCCACTTCAGTGAGAAAGAAAAACTCTTTCCTGAGAGGAAAAACAAAAGTGTGAGCTCTGGTGGCAGTGGTTGTAGTGGTGGAGTAATTTTACAGTTATTTTTAATATTATCCTGTACACTTTGCAGAACATTTTCAATCTAGTATGTGATACTTTGCCACCAAGAGCTTCAGCTCTGTGGGATAGAAAGAGCAGAAGTTAAACTGTGACTTACCCAAATCTGGAGAGCGGACTTAGCATTTGGTCTCCTAAGTCCTAGGCCAGTGCTTGAGAGACTCGTCCCTAACACCAGCAGCCCCATGACTTACTTGTAGGGACTCGGGCAAACCTTGTGCCTCCTGTAGCAGAGGGTACCCACCACTTCACTGGCCACTGTCTAGTAGAGGATTTGCTTAACACAGAATAGAATGTTGTGTGCAAGGGGAAGTCTCATGCCCAGGTCAGTCGTGTCTCTTGGAAGGACAAGTGTGACAGCTCAGCAGTCTGCTGTTTGCTGAGGCAGGATGAGAGGGAGTGGACTCAGAAGAAACTCCCAGAATCCCCTCTAGCTAGTTATCCTATCTGTCTCCACGTCCCTACTCCCACTCTTGACATGTTAGGATAAGCAACTGCATGGTCACAAGGAAGACATCTTTTGTCAAGACCTCACTCAGAGATCTGCCCTCACGCCAGTTCTGTCACAGCTACAAACTGGCCTTGGTTTTTCCCCAGTGGATTGTTAGATCTGTTTTTGATGTGCATATACAAAGAATTTACTGTGGGAAAAGAGCTTGGTCTGCCTCAAAGTGCAATTTGAGTGTTTTTCCTTCTGTTGTGTGCTTATCATCCATCAGGCAAGGAAATGTTCCTGACTTATATTGCTTTGCCTTTTGGTGGGGGTGGTTTCTCTGTGCTCTGGTGTCTTGCTGTCAGTGCTCTGTGCCCTGGACACCCTTTCTAATAGACTAAGATGTTGTCTGTCAGATGCAGTGGGTTTGGAAGCTTTGTCTTCAAAGCTACCCACAAGTGAGAGCCTGAAATGCAAGTCTGTGATACTCTCAGGGTTAGTCTTTGAATTCGAGCCTTTTCTCTCCCCCAGGTGATCTAGCTGCTGTTGCTAAGTGCACTGTTTTTCTTCCTCCCATCTCTAATTGTCATTTAATACCATATACTTCCTCAGCCATCCGTAATAATGGGAAAAGGAGTTTGGTTTTTCAATAGTACAATTAATTTGAATTCCTCACTTTTATTAAATTCACCTTCTTTCCCCTTCAGAATCTTGCCTTGGTGAATTAGCGCATGGCAAAATTCAGTTATTTAGAGTACTCTGTGCCCTCTGTTGTAGTATAAGTCAGCGTTTTAGAGGTTGGCCTAAGGAAAGCCTGAGCTGAGGTTTTGGCCCACTTAAACCATTAGGACAAGGTGAGGATCTGTGATGGCAGAAGAAGCAGATAACGGTATATGTCCTAGCCTGGCTACTATCCTTCTCCTCTGAACTTTGGCAAGATGTGATCCACCAACAAACAAATAGGAGGACTACAGCCTACCTCCTTCAAACTCTTTGTTAACCTTTGACCTCAGGGATTTGTGAATGCTGAGCTCGCACTCTGCTGTATGGTTATAACTGTGACTTTATTATTAACCACAGCAGAATATAGTGTCACCTAAAGCAATTAGCTTCCCAGGTTGTGGAGCAGCCAGAATCTTACTCCTTTCTGAAGGAAGTGTAAATGTGAGTAATAAGTCTTGTCTGGGTCAGACAGTGTAATACCACACAACCGTAAGAATGAATACTGCTGGCACACCCAGGGTGATTCTAACAGACTTAATGTGGAACAAAAGCATTTTGCTATGTATGATCCATTTATATAAAGTTCAAGAAAATGCACATCAGAATGATGGACCCCGCCAGCACTGGTGGGAGGGCGAATGGATGTTATTAGGAAGAAAGGGTTTTGAGAGAAAGTGGAAATGTTTCATGTTCTGACCTGAGGGTTAATTCCATGGGTGCTTGTGAAAAATCCTTTGTCTACTCAGATTAGCGTTCTACACCATGTGTAAGTTACAGATCATTGCTGTGTGCATTTGGAGGCAGAGGGCTGAAGTATATTGGTCATTCTAATAATGGATATAATGGATATTGGCACGTCCTTCCTTTTGCCTTTCCTTGTGGAACAACATGGCACAGACTGCTGCAGACTGCTAGGCATTGCTACCCAAGCTCCTATTGGGAGATATGGGCATCATAAACTGGTCAGAGGAAGAAATCACCAGTTATTTCCCCTGTTCCTGAGGGGCAGGCCAAGGATTAATATACAGAGGAATGGCGGGGATGCCAGCTTGCCTGCCTGTATGCATGCATGCCTGCCTGTACACATTCCCGGTCTTACATGGATTTTAACTCCTCTATACACGCTGGTTGGCTGTCTTGACAGTCAGGCTATGGGCGTGATTAATGACCTTTTCGAAGCCAGGAAGAAAGCAGACAAGGATCGCTGGCAGGGCCACACCCTGGGTCCTGGGCCCTCACCCCTGACCACTAGGCAGGAAAGCACCCTTTGAGTCTCTTTGCCCAGATTGTTGCTGGTCTTCCTTGGAACCGGCCATTCTCTGTGATGGAAGAAAGGGGTTTCCCCTCAGCATTCTCCTAGACTCCCATCTTTGTGTCTAGAGCCAGAGGCAGCTGTCTCTATTGCCTTTCCCTACTCTAGTATGTCTGTACAACCTAAGTGATACAGAGGGTGCCAGGCCAGAGAGCGCTTCTGCCCAGCCATTTCTACATTGGAAGCCCCTGCTGACAGCTCTAGCCTATTAGTACTTGTGTCCAGCAGCATTCCCACCAACAAGGGTTAAAGCCCCAGGAGTCTCAAAGGCTTTGCTTGGGTCCCTAGCCCTCATAAAAGCCTTTTACATCCGTCCCTGGGGCTGCCTTAGGCTCCCTGGCTGAAATCTGATAAGGGCCCTCTTTGTTGCAACTGTCAGTCTCCTTTATTGAGGAGGGAACTAGAGACCAGTGGCATTTCTTGGGGTACAGATAAGGCCCTGGATTCCTGTCAGAATGAGCATGATTAATTACCCTCAATCCTAGCTCATGCTTTGATAGCAGTGACTGACAGTCTGCAGGCTTCCTTGTCAAGTGCCCCCCCCCAGACACCCCCTCCCCCACTAGAGTAGGGATGGTCTCCTGCAGGGCCAACACAGCCACCCACAGACTTCTTTTCCATGGGTGTTTGTCTCCTTGCAGAAGCTCTGCAGCTCTTTGCATGCCCCTCTCATCAGACTTTGTTGGTATAGAGAAGGATCTAACAGCCTAGAGAGCAGCCAGAGACCCTTTCCCCTTCTCCAGAACTCTGGGGAAGCAGCCATTGCTTGTGGACATGAACTTCCTAGACCAGATCTTAAGTCTCACAGTCGACTTTCAAAAGAGAGAAGTCCTGATTAACCATTTCAAGGTCATTTGACAGCATTAGTCCCTAACTCAGGCAGGCTTCTAAAACCAAGCCTCCACTTTAAATAATACTCACAAGTACCAATTTTTATTTTAATTTTTGACTCATGCATTCTTTTTTTTTTTTTTTTTTTCGAGACAGGGTTTCTCTGTGGTTTTGGAGCCTGTCCTGGAACTAGCTCTTGTAGACCAGGTTGGTCTCGAACTCACAGAGATCTGCCTGCCTCTGCCTCCTGAGTGCTGGGATTAAAGGCATGCGCCACCACCGCCCAGCCTGACTCATGCATTCTTAAGCCTTTAAAACTGAACGTCATCTAAATGACATTCTTCATTTCTGTCCTGCAAGTTAATGTTAGCTTGACACAAACTAGAGTCTCCAGAGAGGAGAGAGCCTTAATTGAGAAAATACCTCCATAAGATCGGGCTATAAGCAAACCTGTAGGGCATTTTCTCATCAGTGAGTAATGGAAGAGAGCCCAGCCCGCTGTGGGTGAGGACACTCCTGGGCTGGTGGTCCTGGATTCTATAAGAAAGTAGGCTGAGCAAGACAGTAAGCAGCTCTTCTCCCGCCCCTGGTCAGCTTCCATCTCCAGGTTCCTGCCAGGGTTGAGTTCTTGCCTTGGCTTCCCTCAGTGGACTGTGGTTTAGGATTATGTAAGCCAAATAAACCTTTTCCTCTCCAAGTTGCTTTTGGTCATGGTGTTCATCACAGCAATAGAAACCTTAACCAAGACAACTTTACAGATGAAATTGTGGCCTGCATCTGCTATCTCCTATGTATACACACACACACACACACACACACACACACCTGATTTTGACCCAGTCCCTTAACAGACCTCCCTCTGTTTTCATAGTAGCATCTCCTTTTGGACAAAGGAAAAAAAAAAAAAAAACCGGCTTCCAGATCCACTTAGTGCAAAGCAAACTGCTAAGAAACCAGCCTGAGGACTCCAATTGGTTCTCCTGTTTGCCAGGAAAAATCCAAGGCTAGGCAGGTTTTTGTGTCTAGTTTATCTGGATAATGTAAGGAAAGCACACTGTTTCTGAGAGTGCTCAGGAGCCATCCTGCTCTGGGAGCCATGTTAACACTCTAACAGAGGCTTAGCCTCAAACCAGACAGACAGTACCAGTCCTCTTGTGGACTCTACCAGCAGCCTCCCCTGGAATAGGAGCTGATGGAGTGAAGGAAAGCAGAACCGTGGCTTTCTCTGCACATAGCTGCAGTCTCTGGTGTGAGATGTTTACCAGGGGTGTCTGCTTTCCCTGCAGGGGAGCTGGGTGAAGTTCCTAGTGAAGGTATAGCTTTGACTTCAAATACTGCTCTGGCCTTCTTACCTTCTCAGGTCTGTTTTCTTCCCTAAGCAGTTCCCAGCAATACCTAATCATTCTGCAATAGTATTGCCCTTCATAGACCTCCAGTGGCCAGTGCCTTGCCTAGTGACTATTTCACATGAACGTGAAAATCCTTCCTGAAAAACTGCTTGCAGATATTATGAACTACAATAGAGTCTGTCATGGCTAGTATCGATACTCACTTTCAGTCAGAAAACAAGATAAACCAGGAGGTGGTTACACACACCTTTAATCCCAGCAGAAGCAGGTGGATCTCCTTGAGTTCGAGGCCAACCTGGTTTACAGAGCGAGTTCCAGGACAACCAGGGATACACAGAGAAACCCTGTCTCAAACCGACAACAACAAAGAGGGGGAGGAAAGGGGAGAGAAAGAGAGAACAGGATAAATAGCCTGGCACCTTCATCTTGCACACCTGACTTGTCTCTAGATGAATGATGACCATTTCTTTGGAAGTTGTATTAATGTTAAAATGATCCAGAAGAAAATAGTGTTGTTCAGATACGGTGATCTGAAATGTATTTAGCTCTCCACTGACCTTCTAAAGAACAGTGCATCTCTAGATGGTAAACCCTGCTATGCTGGTTAAGTGCTCAGCTACAGATGACCCATGTATTCCATACCCAGCTATCTTCTCTCGGCACTTTCCCTCCCCACTCCTCCCACTGATGGACTAACAGTTGCTTTGCCTTGCCGGCGCCCTACCTCTGCATGCATTCTTCTCCTGCTAGTCTTCGTAACCGGGAGCCAGAGCAAAGGCCTTGCTCATTCTGAGCTTCTATTCCCCAGGCTCTTGAGTAATGACTGCGATCCAAATGACCCAGGGCAGGACCTGAGAGGGGGACAGCCTCTTCAGGCTTCTTACTGTTAGACATTCAAATGGGTCTAGTGATGAATCTCATTGAGTGGGTCTCATGTTGTCCCAGGATGGCTTATGTAGTAGAAAATGAACTCTGGATCCTCCTGCTTCTACCTCCCAAGTGCTGGAATTACAGCCATGTACTCCATCACTCCCAGAAAGAAACACTATTGTTTAGTCTGCCTAATATGCTGATTTTGTTACAATAATATTAGAGCATGAAGGAAAAATAGTTCCTGCTTTTACAGATTTAATAGTCCTGAGAAACCATTTGAGTAGATGAAACAATGAGAGCAGTTGCTGAATTTGGAAGGGTATCACAGAAATCAGGAGAGGGAAAGAATCTATGAGACCTGGAGGAGTTAGAAAGTTCTCCCAGGGCTGGAGAGATGGCACTAACTGTTCTTCCAGAGGACTCGGGTTCAATTCCCGGCACCCACAAGGCAGCTCACAGCTGTCTGTAACTTCAGTTTCAATGAATAAGATTCCCTCACACAGAAATACACACAAGCAAATAACTAATGCACATAAAAATAAATCATTTTTTAAAATCTCAAGAGAAAGTTCTCGCTTGGTGCAGTGGATGCTGAAGAACGGACAGCATGGAAACTTGAGCTGAGATAAGTCATGTCAGACAGGAGGAGGGGTAGTAGAGGCAAAAGTGGGCTTGACTTGAGGGTGATGTTGAGAAGGCTCAGGTGACTGGAGTGGGAGCAGTGACTGGGGTTTGCTGAAAATAGACAATTTTTTGTGGAGTATTGGTGAATGTGGATCATATGACCTAGTGGTGTGAGGTGGATAAGCCATGAGACTTTGTAGACTTTTAAATGAGCAAGTGAGGGGCCGGAGAGATGGTTCAGCAGTTAAGAGCACTGGCTGCTCTTCCAGAGAACCTGGGTTCAGTTCCCAGCACCCACATGGCAGCTCACAATTATCTGTAGTTCCAGTTCCAGGGCATCTGATACCCTCACATGCAGGCAAGATACCAGTGTACATAAAATAAGAATAAATAGATTATTTTTAAAAATAAGCTAGTAAAATACCTAATAAGAGTAGAGGTGATCTGGCCACAGCGTGCAGACCATAGGTGTGAATCCAGGCTGCTGTGAGCGAGCCAATGACCTGGCCCAGATTGGTGGCCCAGGCCAAAAAGGAAAGATACTTGTGAGAGGTACCTCGGAGAAAGAGGCAGTGGGATCTCCCAACAACCTGAAAGTGGGTGATGAGCACAGCCGGGACTGATGTGGAAGTCCCTGCCTAACTTGTAAGGACTGCAGAAGTGCTTGGAAAGAAAGGGCAGAGAGGGGACAAGGGAGCCAGGTTAAGGAGATGAAGGTGAGGTCAGTGTGCACGTCTCTTACTTTGAAGTGACAAGTCGTTCACATGAAGATACCTTGAAGTTTCTGGAGGATAGGCCTCCAAGAGAAGACAGTACCAACTCTGAACTGCACAACTCTACCATCTCAGGCATTTTGTCTTTGTGGCAGGAATGGATTTGCTGTTGAGAACAGCACAGTGCTCCACCTGGAGCTGTGAGAATTTGGGGGGTAGGTCAGGAATATGATATTTTCTGTATTAATTTGTTTGGGTTTCCTTTGTCTTTTTATTTATATATTTAAAGACAGTGGTCGGTAGTCTTTGTAGCAGAGACTAGCCTTGAACTTGAGATTCTCTTATCACAGGCTTCTCAGTACTTGGAGTTAAAGGCATATATCACTTTCCTTGGGTTACCTATGCATTCTTGGTTGTGAGCCTGGCTCTCAACAGCTTAACCATCTCTCCAGCCCTTACCTACACATTTTTAAACATAACTTCATGACCTTTCCCAAACGGGTCTGAAAACAGCTCTCTGGTCAAGACAAAGGTCTTGAAAGTCCAATGGCCTCCCCATTCACACAAAAGAGGTCTTGTCCTACCAGGGTAATCCCCATAGCTGTGTTCACACTGGTTTCTCTTCAGAAATGGGGACCTGGTAGAGGCATTCCTGAGGATGATACACAAAATATTCTTTGGCCTCCACATAGACAAATACAGATAATTTTTTTTTAATTTTTATTTATTTTGAGACAGTCTTACCATGTAACCCTAAATGGACTGGAACTCTCTTTGCAGACCATGCTGGCCTTGAACTCACAGATCACAGAGATCCACCCCCTTTTCCCTCGTAGGTGCTAAGATTATAGACCTGTGCCACCATGCCCATATATTTTATTATTTTATGTGTGTAGGTATTTTGCTGTATGTGTCTGTGTATCATGTGCATGCAATTCTAACAGAGGCCAAAAGAGGGTATCAGATCCCCTGGGACTAGAATTATAGATGGTTGTGAGCCTCCATGTAGATGTTGGGAATCCAACCCAGGGCCTCTGGAAGAACAGCCAATGCTCTTAACTGCTGAGCCACCTTTTCAGCTCCCACATAAGATATTTTTTAGGGTGGGGTAGGAAGCCCTTTATTCCATTCTCCTGTTTGGATTATCTGAAACAGCTGATGAATGGGCCATGTTGTCCTGTCTCAGAAGGCCAGCACTTGGGAGACTGAGGTAGGAGGGTTTTACATTGAAGCCAGCCTGGTCAACTTTGCTAGACCCTGCTCCCAAAAATGTTATTCCTGGTGAGACTGATGTTCAGCTGAAGGGTAAAGTATCAGCACTGGAAAAGAGCAGCCTCTGTTCATGCTGCTTTGCCACTATAAGGCAACTCAATAAGATGGGGGCAGGGAAGGGGTGGGGCAGGAGCAGCAGTCCATGTACAGTAAGAGGAGTTTGCCATCAAAAGGCAACAAGTCTCATTCGCTGCCCCGGATGCTGACCCTTCCCTGTGGAATTCTCCCCTCTGACCTCCAGATCATTAATCCCGAGGCTGCCAAATGACAGTCATCCATCACGCCTCCTGACGAGCATCCCAGCCTTCTGTGAAAGGACCTGGGCCCCTCCCTCACTCCTGTCCCCTGGTGCTCATTAGTAGCCCTTCCTGCCCAGTGCCAGGTTTCCTAATCAAGTCCCCGGCTCCCTCTCACTTCCCCTCTGGGCCAGTGGGCGGAAGCTGCTCTGACCCTCCCTCTTTCAGAGGCCAGGGAGGAGGTGGAGTGATTACTGAGTGGGAAAAGAATTGTTGAGTGGCTTTTTATTCCCTGAGAGACCTTTATGTCCAGTATCTACTTTGACTTGTCTAGTCATAAGAGAAAAAGAAAACAGTTTCTCCATCCTGTCTCAGGAGAGAAGGCAGGCAGTCTGCCTAGGAGCATGTTTTCTTAACTGATCTTAGTACTAACAAAAATGTAAGCAGGTGGATGGTCGGCAGGGCCTGGGCAGAAATTGACTCCAAAGGCTCCAGGAATGTAAGTTGCCAAACTATTAGAAATCATCTGAGATTGTACTTCTGACAACAAACAAAACACCCTCTAAATTCATCTAGATCAGAAAGGCTAAGGAACTTGCTTCAGACCACACACACACACCAACCCCCAAGTTGGGCCTGTCCTACTTATTTTGGACAGAACTGGCATTGAGTCTAATTGTGTCATGTCTAGGGCGTTAGAGTCAGAGCACACTTCTGAGAGTCACAAGCTTTGTGTACAGCCTACTAATGGTGTGTACAGATTTGATGCCTTCTTGCTCAGCATGACTAACACAGCCTCTGTCTTGTTGGACAATCACAGGCACTCCTATCAACCGGATTCCCATAATGGCCAAGCAGATCCTGGACCTGTATATGCTATATAAACTGGTCACAGAGAAGGGGGGCTTGGTGGAGATAATCAACAAGAAAATCTGGAGGGAGATCACCAAAGGCCTGAACCTGCCCACGTCCATCACCAGTGCTGCCTTCACTCTCAGGACCCAGTGAGTAGCCGTAGCTGAAAAGGAAACCGAGCACATATTAGGTTGTTTAGGCCCGAGTTGAGGAAGGGAAGAAAGGACTTAGATTCCTGAAACAGTGAGGAGCCTTTGAGGTGAATCCCTCAGACCTGAAGAGATGTCCTCACCATGATTATTGTATGTCAATATTTTATTATTCTGTGTGATTTAAACCTCATAATCAGCCCTGGCAAATAGATCCATTCCCATTTTGTAGATTATAAAAACAACCCTGTGCTAATCCATTTAGCCAATGCCATACTGGGCCAGTAGACCTGAAATTCAGACTTGGGCTTCTGTCCCTACATTCTACACTTTGTCCAGTGGCCCCTCTTACCCTATATTCAGCCTCGGGTCAGTCCAGCCTCATTTGGTCGCTGACCTGTTTTGTTACTGATTGACTAGTTACAAGGGTTGACAGAAACAGTAAATCCAAGAGTAGCCATTTAGAATGAAAGCCAAAGTGGAAAATATTCTTCTGGAATGTTCTAGCTTCTCTGTGAAAGAACAGTTGACATATCTGTCAGGTATCATGCCCTGGCCTTTATTGAAAGATGGTAAGGGCCAGGCTGCAGTGATGACACACAACTTTAATCCCAGCACTCAGGGGGCAGAGGCAGATGGATCTCTGAGTTTAAGGCCAGTCTGGTGTACAGAGTAGATTCCAAGAAAGCTAGGGCTGTTACACAGAGAAACCCTGTCTCAAAAGAGAGAGAGAGGAGGGAGGGAGGGAGGGAGGGAAGATTGTAAGTTTTGGGGGCCAGAAAGAAAGCTCAGCAGGTAGCTGCTTGCTGCCATACCTGCCTACCTGTGTTCAGTACCTAGAGCCCAATCCTCATTGTAGAAGAAGAGGACTCCTGCAAGTTGTTCTCTGGCCTCCATACCAGCACCAAGGCATGCATGCGCTCATGCCCATAATGTGTGCACACACATGCACACAAAATAAGTAAATGTAAAAAGAAAGAAAGGCTTTTATACATCAGGACTATTCTAGCAGAAATAGCTGTAATTAGAATGTTAGTGTATGGGGGAAAGAATGGATCCTTGGGACAGATGAAACATACAAAGAAGGGCAGCCCTCCTGGGTCCCATCCAGTGGGAAGATTTGCTCCTTAAAGGCATTCCAAAGGTATAGAGGCCAGTGGAAAAGATTTTAGCTAAGGCCTTAAGGTTCCTTTTATGACTGATGCTTCAGATTCAAGCAGTGTGTATATCTGAGTAGCACTAGAGAAGCCTGAAGGAATGTGTCCAGTGAGCCCAGACTTTCTTTTTATTTCTGCTGTACAGGCCACACTCTAGCTCTTGCCTGATCAAGGCTGCTTCCAAAGACACATCAGCTTAAACTAGATAGTCTCTGGTACTGTGTTTTATATATTATTCTTCCTCCCTCTGTAGGTACATGAAGTATCTATATGCCTATGAGTGTGAGAAGAAAGCCTTGAGCTCCCCAGCTGAACTACAGGCTGCCATTGATGGCAATCGTCGGGAAGGTCGGAGGCCCAGCTATAGCTCCTCCCTCTTTGGCTATTCTCCTGCCACTGCTGCTGCTGCTGCTGCCGCCGCCGCTGCTGCTGCTAGTGCTGCCACTGCTGGGGCCCCTGCCCTTCTATCGCCTCCCAAGATCCGATTCTCTATCCTTGGACTTGGCTCCAGCAGTGGTACCAATGCCAGTAGCCCTCGGATATCCCCAGCATCTACTCTCAGGAAAGGTGAGCAGGGCCTTTGGAGGAGGGAAGGGATGGAGAAAGGAAGCCCAGTTTCCCTTTGTCCAGGAGGGGCATTGAGGTGGAGGGGTAAGTCACTGTGGATTCAGTCTAGCTCTGTTTCCTTCTCAGGTGATGGAGTCCCAGTGACAGCAGTGCCTGTGCCAAATCGCCTGGCTGTGCCTGGGACTTTGGCAGGCCAGCAGGCTGGCAACCGGACAGGCACACTGGAGCAGCTACGGGAGCGTCTAGAATCAGGGGAGCCCCCTGAGAAGAAGACATCAAGGTTGTCGGAGGAGGAGCAGCGCCTGGTGCAGCAGGCCTTCCAGCGCAACCTCTTGAGCATGGCACGGCAGCTCCCCATGAAGATCAGGATCAATGGCAGGGGTAAGCATCAGTGTGTAACTCCGTCTTTCATAATGCCTGCCACACCCCAGCTCCACTCAAGGCCCTGAGGCTGGGTGGCTGTAATATGTCCTGACCTCCTGGCCTAGGAAACGTCCTCTCCAATCATCCTTCCATTGCCTTCACTGCCCTAGAAGACTCTAGAGGCCGGAAGAGAACCACTGGAGGTTCTGTACCCACCAAGATCTCACCATCCTGATGTTTTCTAGGTCAGAAGTTGCTTCCAGCAGTGAAGTCCTTGTACTCTAACAAAAAGGAAAGTGGTTATTCACAGAGGAGACAGATGTTGTGCTTCCCCCACCCTTCCTAGCCTCTTGCTCTGTCTAAATTACAGGGTTTGCGTCCATCCCATCCACTTTACCTGATGCAGGCTGTGGTCAGGTCTGTCCTTCCTGAGAAATAGCAGAGACACCAGTGACCTCAGAAATAAGAAAAGAAGTAGGCAATATAAGTTTAGCAGTACGTTTGACATTTTCCCTTTTCCCCTCTTCATTTTTCTAATTTTCCACCTTTTTTTCCTAAAATACACATTCCATTTCCCTCATTCTTCTCCCAGCTCTCCCATTCAAGCCCTCTTTCTATGCCCTTGTTGCTGTGGCTCTCTGTCAGCAAACATGGGCAGTTGTGTGCTGGGAAGAGAGGCAGCTGTGAAAGAAGCCTTTGAGATTCCCAAGCAGCCCTCCTGTATGATTGGAAGAGGGGACCATTTAGAGACCAGTGGAAGAAGGCAACTCACGTGGAAGAATGCTTGACTCTGTAGAGGGAAGGCAAAGGTCAGAGCCAGGCAGACGTCCTGTGTGCCAGCTGCCCCAGAGGGCAGGGAAGGCAAGGTGCTAGAGGCAAAAGATCCTTCTCCAGAGAACCTACAGTTCAGATGGATCAGGGGCAGGAGGAAGCCAGGGCTAATTTCCGGAGCTGATGTACAGTGGGAACCCAGTTGGGGTTGGCCTGCTCTTCCTTCACTCTGAGAGTCCGGGAATAACTTGGCAGCAGCTGGTGAGCCTGGTTCTGCTGCCAGACCTATGACGAGAGGTAGTTGAGACAGCTACTAGTGAGTGTTAGACCACAGACCAACTTGACTAAGCAGCACCAGAGGACAGCAGGAAGCTTGACCAGGTCTTCTGTCTCTGATTCCACAGAAGACAGAGCAGAGACTTCTGCTGCAGCACTGAACCTGACTACAAGCAGCATTGGAAGCATCAATATGTCTGTGGATATTGATGGCACCACCTATGCAGGTAGGCCCTGGAGCTGCGGGGAGACCCATGCTAGCTGCCAGTCACAGTGCAGCTTCCCAGCTTGCCCTGTCTTGCTCTCTCAGATACCTTGGGGCACGTGCTGTGGGGTGTGTGCATGTGTGCGTGTGTGCGTGCGTGCGCGTGCGTGTGTGCGTGCGTGTGTGTGTGTGTGTGTGTGTGTGTTAGGAATGGAGATGTCCTTTTTCATTGAATCAAGATTCCTAAGATACACAGGTCCTGGACTATAGGTGCATAGATTGATAAGATGGCCAGTCTTCTTCAACAGTGATAGGAACCCTTCCAGTCAGTGGCTGGCTTGTTGAAGATGTCATTTAGCATGAGGGTTTATTTATCAACAATCCTATATACACTTTTCAGAATATTATGAGCTAGGTCACCATTTACCATGCATAGTCTTCCAGAGAGCAAGACTCCTTTCCCTGACTCATTAATGGTCTTTGTTTGTTTGTTTGTTTTGTTGGTTTTTTTTTTTTTTGTATGTGTTTTGAGGTAGGGGAGTAGTGAGACAGGGTTTCTCTGTGTAGCTCTGGCTGTCCCTGGAACTTACTCTATAGATGAGGCTGACCTTAAACTCAGATCCTGAGTGCTAGGATTAAAGGCTTGCACCACCATGCCCAGATCCATATCTTCTTTTAAAAAGTACTTTATTATTTTTTGTGCATGAGTGTTTCATCCATCTGCATGTATGTCTGTACACTATGTGGATGCTGGGAATCTAACCCAAGTCCTCAGGGAGAGCAGCCACTGCTCTTAATTGCTGATCTATCACTCCAACCCCATCCCCTGTCTTAAATAAACTAAGGACTATGATACTCATGTAGCTAGGTATAGTAGCATATATATGCAGCTCCAGCACTCAGATGACTAAGACAGTCACATCATGAGTTCAAGGCCAGACTACTACAGAATGAGACCCTGTCAAAACTAAATATATACCAGCAGTGAATCTGAGTGTTGCAGAAGCAGCCTTGACCCTGGGGGGCCTTGCTGTTTTTCAATTATATCTTTTTTTTTTTTTTTTTTTTTTTTGAGACAGGGTTTTTCTGTGTTGCTTTGGAAGCCTATCCTGGAACTAGTTCTTGTAGACCAGGCTGGCCTCAAACTCACAGAGATACACCTGCTCTGCCTCTCGAGTGCTGGGATTAAAGGTGTCCGCCACCACCACCCGGCTCCCTGTAGTATTTTTGTAGGTGGTTGGGTTTGCATCTGTATCTTTCAAAGTCAACATAGAGTTCACATAGGCAACAGACCCAACCCTGAATCCCTGGCTATTCCATTTGTTTAAGATACAGACTTGGGTGCAAGCTCAGGCTGGGTGACATCTGCCTGTTTTTACCAGGGCATAGGGTATGTTGGCTGCCTGGTGAGAACATCCATGTGCAGACCAGTAAAACCTTGCATTCTAACCAGTGTGTTTCCCTAGGAATAGCCCCTGGCCACCTGCCACAGCATCAGAATGCAGCCAGGAAAGGATGAATTCCTAGAAACAGCCATGCCACTGTGGCTTGCCAGTCTCTTGTGTTGTCCTGGTACCCTGTGCCCATTCATGATATGGCTTGGGACATCTGGGCCTAGTTTGAGTCCTGAAGAAAACAGGAACTGGGAGTTATGACTAGATCTCGATATCCTCTTGTCATTTTCCTAGGACGAAGAAGTGGGTAACTTTCTCCTTTGCTCTCAGAAAAAGTCAGGAGTTGAGGCTCCCAACACTCTGACAAAATGCGCCTCTCACCTGTCTTGACCCTGTCTGCTATTCTGCTCCAAGCTTTCTCAGTGGGGATGTGGTGTCCAGGAACCTCAGGTGGTTCTGAGACTCAAGGCTACCATCTTCCATTAACTCCCTTCTGCATGCTGCTTCTCACGCCTGTGCTTGCTGCCTCTGCTAGGCCAACTCCTCTGCAGGGTTCCTAGGACTTGAGCATCCTCATTCTCTGACCTTCCAGGGAGCATTCTGAGTTCCAAATGTCTTGGTGTCCTTCTCCTGCTTAAAACTTTCAGGGCTGGGGGCTGGAGAGATGGCTCAGAGGTTAAGAGCATTGCCTGCTCTTCCAGAGGTCCTGAGTTCAATTCCCAGCAACCATTTGTAATAGGGTCTGGTGCCCTCTTCTGGCCTGCAAGTATACATGGAAGGAATGCTGTATACATAATAAATAAATAAATATTTAAAAAAAAAAACTTCAGAGCCTCCAAATGGGTTCCCATAGCTATTCAAGGCCCCACCCACCTTTTTAGCTCCTTACTCTACTGCTGCCTAAACCACTAGCCCCAGTGGCATAACCTCTCATGTTGCTTTGTCTCAGGTTCCCTGGTCACCATCTCTTCAGTTTGCTGCTTTTTCTCTTTCAAGGAATCTAGACACATACTTTCCACCAAAACCTTTTCTGGGCTGTACTTGTGTTCCTTTCTCTAAAACCCTTATGATGTCCCCAACAGCAGAGTTACATCAGGCTCAGAACATTTATGTCATTCTAGCAAAGACACTGGTTACATGCCTGTCCTTCAGCAGCGTATGACCTTTTGATGGCAGGACAATTGTCTGGGCTTCCACTGACAGCTGGAGCATGGTAGGAGAATGGAGCACACAGGGTTAGGCCAACAGTCATGCCTTGTTTAATTGAACTGAGCCCATACTGCTTTTCCTCCCACCCCAGGTGTGCTATTTGCCCAGAAACCAGTGGTCCACCTCATTGCAGGCTCTGCTCCCCAGAGCATTGGCAGCGGCACCAGCAGCACCAGCACCAGCTCTCACTGCTCACCAAGTCCTACCTCATCCCGGGGCACCCCCAGTGCAGAGCCCTCGACCAGCTGGTCCCTCTGATGAGCAGCACCCAGCACCCATTCCCTACTCTCCTGCAGAGAATAAGGGAGATTGATGCACAGAATTTACCTCATCTCATGGAGCCCACATCAGATACCATCTGGCCAGATGTTGAATTTGGAAGTGTTCGTCTGTTCAGGCTCCATTCAGGTTCTGCTGTACTCTGGGGACAAGGAGAGACTTGGGGAGGGGGGCAGGGGCAGGACAGAGCAGCGTTGTCCAATCAGGGATTGTCCTGGAGAAGTGAGTGGGGTATCTGAGCATCCAGCTTCCCCAGGGTTCCCAACCACTCCCCATCCCAGAGCAGTGTATCGACAATCTGTAAGGCGACATGGGGCTGGAGGCTTTTCATTTCCCTTCCCCTTAATTTATTTCCCTTCTGCTGCCTTCTGCCTTCACCCCAGGATCACCAATCTCTTAGTCTGCCCAGTCCCCCAGTATGTAAGTCCCATTTGGGGCTTTAGGAGCAGAAGCTTGTCTTCCTTGCTCTAATCTTTTGAGCATGGGATGGGGTGGGCCTTCCCAGTCCTCCTTGCTTACTGCTTGATTCTTTGGGCATGAGTCTCTCAATCCAAGTCTTAACTTCAGTCCTCAGGGCCCTGGAATATTCCCTTTGTTGTTCTAAGAAAAAAAAACTGTGAGGGCAAGCTTCAGGTTCAGGGCCTCTGCACATGAAAAGGAGGAAGGCCCTGGGACCTACCTGACAAGACTCCATTTAATCCCTAAACCTCAGCTCCCTGCCTGCCCATGTTGGCCAGCTCTCCCAAGATACCACTTGTCTCTGGCCCCTTCTGTCGTCTCTTGGGGCCATTTCAGCCCTACCAGCCCCAGACATGCTGATGTCAGGCTCACAGAAATACCTCAGATTTGTAATTGTTGATATTTGATTCTTCAGGAAGTATTTGCATCTCTGTAATCTTTTTTATATATGTTTTGCTGACTTTAATTTTTTAATTTTTATTGTTGTTGCTGTTGTAGCACCAAAGAAATGAAAGCAGATCACCCCAGCCGGGTGCGGTGCAGCCAGCCTCCCTCCAACCTGCCCATGCTCTGGCCAGGAGGTGGAGCAGGTGGGGTGACTCAGGGACCTCCACAGCAGGAGGATGGGGTGGAGGGACCCATGCTTGCTGGTGGATCCTGAAACCACACTGGTTCTCTCTGCCCTTACCCTAGCTGACAGAGTAGGGCAGGGTTTCTTTCTGCCCTTGGAGCCCTCGCCTTGGGACATAGGAAATGGCTGTGGGCCCTGCTTAAGGCTGAGCCCCAGAACTGAGAGCTCTGTCTCCTCTTAGCATGTAACTGGAACAGGCCACTGTGGTAGAGAAAGGGTGGTCCTTACCAGGGCTCCACTCTCATCCCAGTGTGCTCTACCCTGTTACATAAGGCATCACCCGCTGGGACTACTCAGGTTGTGGCAGTGAAACCACCCCATGGCCCAGCAGTCCTGACTAGGACAAGAAAGGGAAAGCAAAAGTTCGTGCACAAATATACCTCAACCTGGCAAGCGCCACTCTGCTGACTTCTGGCTCCTTTCCCTGCCCCAGGACACACATGCTCAGTAACTCACACACATAGCTCTTATACTGGGATCTGACCCTCTTCTGGCCTCAGAAGCCTTACCCACCAGGCACATGCAGGGTTGGGCAGAGGACGTCTGGGTTCTGGTGCTGTGAGAAGGCTATTTGGCCAGTGTGTCTCAGGATTTAGTCATGAAGGATAGACCCTTCCTATTCAGGGGAAACGGGGACAATGCAGGTCTTTCTGGTCATCAGATCTCCTTTCTCTTTCCCCAGGCAGCTGTCCACCTGTCCCTCTCCATGCCCCTCACTTCCCTCAAGCCAGCAGCAGGCTCCTAGCCAGAAAATGCAAGAGTTGGGTGCCCATATGTGCCCAGCATTAGGGCTCTGGCCCAAGTGGAGCTTCCCCTGCAGGCATAGTCCTGAAAGTCACGTGGCAGGACAGCATCCCCCTTTTCATGTCTTGTATGTATTCTAACCAGAAAAAAAAAATGTGATAGCACATGGTAGCCTAGGCCGTGAATAAATACCTCAGACGTCCCCTCACAGCAAGTGTCCGTATATGTTGTGGTTATTTTCTGTCTTACATGTTCTTGAATGTTTATATTTCAATAAAGCTCTACCTCTTCACATGAGTAGGTCTGGGCTTCTTTTGCTTGGTTTCTTGCACTTGACAAGGTCCTTCAGAGGGAAAGGGGGTTTCATGAACTGTGCCTCAGGTCCCCAGCTCCTCCTGATCTACTTTCCCAAAGGCTCGACCTCTATTTCTCTGCTGTGCCGTCAGAATCTCCTGGCATTACCAGTGACCAAAGCTGACAGCAGTAGTGTGTTGTGTCTGACAGGCAGGGGACCACCTCCATGGTTTAGCAGAGACCCTTGCTGAGCTCTCACTGGGTCTGATTCAGAAGAGATGTGTCTGAGCACTGGAAGGGCCTCCGGCTAAGAGATTTGCGTGTGTCATCATCCTCTGCATTTTAGAGAATGTGTTCTAACCAGGGCATGAACTTAGAAGGGTGACCTAGAATCAGATGTCAGGCTGGGTGGAGGTCTTTTCTGCTAAGCTGAGCAGTCTTACGGCACAGTAGGAGGAGATGTGCAGAGGCAAGGCCAGGACCACAAGCAGCTCATGTGACTGCATATCCCCTTTCACTGACACGCGAAGGTACTAGAACCTTAGCTGAGTCATGCTTTTCACTGGCCAGTGTGACAGCACACCTTTATACTGTGCGCAACGGTCTTGGGTTTCAAGCCATCATTAGAAATAGCCAGATTCTGTCCCCTGATAAAACGACCAGCAAGGTGGCTCAGCAGGTAAGGGGCTTGCTGCCTAGCCTGAGGACCTGGGTTAGATCTCTGAACCCCATGTGGTAGAGGGGGAAACTGACTCTTTCAGCTTGCTGTCTGACCTCCACAAAATGTCTTAAAAGGGGTGAGGGCCTGGTGTAATGGTATGCACCTGTAACTCCAGCGCCTGGACGACTCCGCAGGTAAGAGCTCCTGCCCCACAGCTGACATCTACTTTGATCTGGCAGGAAAGCACACCTCCCAAAGTTGTCCTTTGTACACACGCTATGGCACATGTGCACACAAACACCATCTGAAAATTGCATATTTATTTAAAATATTTTTTTAAAGAGGATGGATCAGTCTGGCCATAGTGGCACACCTTTAATCCCAGCATTTAAGAAGCAGGGGCCAGTCTGGCTCAGACATAGTGACTTCCAGGCTTGCTAGGGCTGTATGGTAAGGCCGTGTATGAGAACAGCAACAATAACAGAAACAGTGGATCAGAGTCCTTGGCTACTGTATTGGGTTCTCTAAGGGAGTAAAACTGATGGAATGAATATATGTACATATGTATATGGAAGTTATTAGAGTGGCATGGGCTGTGATCTGAGTAGTTAAATGGTTCTCAACCTGTGGGTTAAGACCCTTTTGAGGGTCAAAAGACCCTTTCACAGGGGTTGCCTAAGACCATCAAAAAACACAGATGTTTACAATATGATTCATAACAGCAAAATTACAGTTAGGAAGTAACAACAAAATTACTTTCATGGTTGGGGTCACCACAACATGAGGAACTGTATAGAAGGGTATAAAACTGTATAGAACTGCATTGGGAAAGATTAGAACCACTGGAGTAGTCCAACAGTGGCCAAGGATCCGGCAGTTGTTCAGTCCATGAGACATCAGGGTTAGTGTCTCAGGGATGTCCTAGACAGCTGTCTATTTCCAGTCCATATTGGAATCCCAAGGAAATAGTTCCAGCGCCAGCAAAGGAATGGCTCAGGGACAGGATAGATGAACTTGCCAGTGAGAGTGAGGACAAGCAGGCAAAAAGTGAATCTTTCTTCTTCCATGTCCCATGTCTGTTTATGTGGGCTGCCTCCAGGAGGTGTGGCCCAGATGTAGGGTGGTCTGGGCTTGGGGTAGGTTTTCCACTTCAAATAAAATAATTCAACCAAGGACTGGAGAGATGGCTCAGCGGTTAAGAGCATTGCCTGCTCTTCCAAAGGTCCTGAGTTCAATGCCCAGCAACCACATGGTGGCTCACAACCATCTGTAATGAGGTCTGGTGCCCTCTTCTGGCCTTCAGGCATACACACAGACAGAATATTGTATACATAATAAATATTTAAAAAACAAATATAGCTTCATAAAAAAATAATTCAACCAAGAAAAATTCCTCACAGGTGTGACCAGCTGTTTGGGTTTTAGTTAATTCCAGATGTGGTCAAGTTGAGAGCTAAGAGTAACCATCAGAACTACCTAGGGAGTCCCAGGCCTCGCTGGACTACTTGAAACCCTGTTTAAAGAGAAAAAAAAAAAAAAGACCATCACTTTAATCACTGGCCACCAGTCATGTGTGACACATGAAGAATCAGCCTCTGGCTGGGGGGCTGAGAGGTAAGGTGTGACACTGGGCCGGGGTGTTGGAGACTGTCTTCATTACCATTCCATTGCTGTGAAGAGACGCCATAACCCAGGCAACCAGTAAGAGGAAGCATTTAATTCTGGTATTGCTTACAGTTTCAGAGGGTTGGTCTGTTATGATGGTGGGGAACAGACATGCATGGTGCTGGAGCAGTAGCTGAGAGCTTTACATCCTGATCCACAGGCAGCAGGCAGAGAGAGGAAGAGACTGAGCCTGGTGTGGGCGAGACCTATTTCATAAGACCACACCTCCCAATCCTTCATACATAATAAGCCTGGGGGAGCATTCTCAATCAAACCACCACAGAGCTGGAGATAGATGAGTGGAGATGCCTTTTCACGGGGGGGGGGGGGGGGGGGTATCTGAGGACCACACCAAACCACTGCAGTTCCTTCTGTTTCAGAATGCCAGAGAGAACGAGGAAATAGAAGCCTTCAGAAAATTTCAAACTTAACACCACCCATTGACACACACACACACAAACACACACAATGTTCTTCAAACTTTAAAATCAAAAGACGAACAGGAGGAGAGATGGCTCAGCTATTAGGAATACTTTCTGCTCTCTCAGAGGACCTGGATTTGATTCCTAACCCTTACAGGGTAGCTGTAATTCCAGTTCTAGGTGATCTAGTGCCCTCTTCTGGCCTCCAGGAGCACCAGGCACGCATGTGGCACATGTGCATATATGCAGGCAAAATACTCATACACACACACACAAAAAAAAAGAAAGAAAAGAAAACAAATCTTAAAGTCAGGCATGATGACACATACCTTTAATCCCAGTACTCAGAAAGCAGGCAGATGTCTGTGAAATAGAGTCCAACCTGGTCTGTATAGCAGCCAGGCCAGCCAAGCTACATGAGAAAAGAACAAACTGGAGAAAGCTACTTGCAAAGGAATAGTAGTGAGATGGACTAGTGAATGCTTATTCATCACTAAGACAAAAGACAAAAGAAGGGCAGGAAAAAACTGGGCGGTGGTGGCACAAACCTTTAATCCCAGCACTCAGGAGGCAAAGGCAGGCAGATCTCTGTGAGTTCAAGGCCAGCCTAGTCTACAAGAACTAGTTCTAAGACAGGCTCCAAAGCTACAGAGAAACCCTGTCTCAAAAAAGAAAAAATAAAGGAGGAAGGGGAGGGGCAGGAGGAGGAGGGCAGGGAAGCTGGGTGTAGAGACTCAGGCTCCCCAGCACTTGGGAGTTGGAGGAGGCAGAACTATCAAGAAGTTCAAGGACAGCACTGACTACGTAAGGAGGCTGGGGTACATGGGACTGAGTCTCAAGAAAAAGTAAGTAGGAGCCCCAAACAAGTGTGTTTCAGAAGATAGAACTGGAAGTGTAGCTCAGTGGCGGAACTTACGCCTGGCATGCACAAGCACCAGGGTTTAGTTTGTCCCCAACACTGCAGAGATAGAGTAGTTCAGAAGGCAAAATACAGCCCAGCCTCACTAAGACAGGGCACACCACTGCACAGCTCTGAGGTTGCACAGAGGTCCCTGCTGGGGAGGACACGGGCTGACAGATTTGGAAACCAGTTGCTGAGTAAATGGAACATGCAGTAGTCCTGGGGCTGTGAAAACTCCCTTGTGGGTGTGTGCCATGGAGAGGAGTGCTGATGACATTGAACCTGGTGTGGGCTGCGGTTCCTTCTCAGGCTTGTCCGTGGATTGGCTTCTTTTGTTTCTGTGGTGGTGTGAATGAGAACGGCCCCCATAAGCTCATTATTTTGAATACAATCCCTAGTTGGTGAAAATGTTTGGGAAGGATTAGGGGATGTGGCCTTGTTGGAGGAGGTGTGACACTGGGGGTGGGCTTTGAGGTTTTGAAGAGCCCACACCATCCCAATTAGCTCAAACTCCTCCTGGTGCATCAGCTGTAAGCCCTCAGCTACTGCTCCAGCACCATGCCTGCCTGCTTGCTGCCGTGCTCCCCACTATGAGGAGCATAGACTCTAACCCTCTGGACCCATGAGCCCCAATAATGTAAGTTACCTTGGGCATGGGATCTCTCTCTAGCAATAGATCTCTCCCTATGCATGAGGTAAAACTAAGAATTTGTTACCCATTTCACAGATGAAGAAATAGAGAAGTTGAACAACTAGAGCACACTGTGAGCAGGGCCTGAATCACCCATAGCCACCGTGCCAAGCTGTGCACATTGCTCTGTTGTGCAGACTGTGAGGCACTTGCTGCTTGTTGTACACCTGAAAATCCTGAGTAGATATGTGCTCAAGGAGCCCAAGAGCTAGGGTCGGACTCTAAAGTGCTTCCCTTTTTAAAAGGGAAAGGGATCTGAGTGGAGGGAGGCAGAGGATTCAGGGGTGTTTGTCAACAGGTCTCTATTATACCCTGCTGTACCCATCCTGGTACTAACTGGTGGCCCTAGCATCATGAAGGAAAGCCTTTGCTGCTGTCTGTGGCTGTCTGAGTCAAAGATCCCAGACTGTATCCCACCTCTGGAAGAGATTCATTGCTCTCTGTGAAGGAGTGGAGGCCACCATTAGAAGGAAAGAGGAAGTGGAGGCTGAGGGGCTTGGCCAGGGTTTGAGGTCACAGAGAAGGTACTGGTAAAGAATGGTCAGAACAGAAAGGGTGGAGTGTAGTTGCTGAGCTTGGGGACATTGAAGTGGCTAAGATAGATGCAGGACAAGGAGAGCCAGGCATGGTGGCATACATCTCTAGTGTCAGCAGTTGAAGGGCTGGTGCAGGAGCATCATTTAAGCCTAGGAATTTGAGACCAGCCCAGGCTACAAAACAAAACCCATTTAAAAAGACCAGAAGGCCAAGATGCTTAGGGGGACAGTTTCAACAAGCTAGTGGTCTCCCCACACTGGAGCCACTGTGATGTGGAAGTGTCATATATCAATCTATTGATTTCATTGGTTAAGCAATAAAGAAACTGCTTGGCCCTGATAAGTTAAAACATAGGTAGGAGGAGTAAACAGAACAGAATTCTGGGAGGAAGAGGAAGTGAGCTCAGAGATGCCATCCTCCCCTCTCCCAGGCAGATGCATGTGATGAAGCAAACCGCCAGGTCAGACATGCTGAATCTTTCCCGGTAAGACCGGTGCTCACAGATTATTAGAGATGGGTTGATCGGGATATGAGAATTAGCCTAGAAGAGGCTAGATAGAAATGGGCCAAGCAGTGTTTAAATGAATACAGTTTCCGTGTAATTATTTCGGGTGTAAAGCTAGCCAGGTGGCCGGCAGGGTGGCGAGACACAGCCCGCTGCTCCTATTTCAACACCACTGAGACAAACAGTTGAGGCTATGAGAAAGCAAGAGACTCAAGGAGCAGGTGAGTGACTGGGTTGGATGCAGCACAGACCAGAATAGCAAAGAGGAGAGGGGTTTATTCTGGGCCTCTCAAGTATATGGAGAAGCCTGGACCTAGCTGGCCCAAATTGGCCTGTAGAAGGGCCAGAATCTGAGCTATTTTGTCTATGAATGGTACCCCTCTCCTGTTAAAGATCATCCCCAAAGGAACAACTTGATGTTTTCTCCATGTGTGAGATCCCCTTCACCAAACTGAAATCTCTCTTGCTATCAAATCCACTTCCTGAGAAGCTATCTGCTCTCTCCACACAGTGAAGCAGTGCAATCGACAGATTCCCAATTTTCATTCTCCCTGCACATCAGCAGTTCAGGAAGGGGTCCACAGAAGCAGGGAGACTCTGTGTGGAGGAGCTCCTGGAGCAATTCTAAGGCCTGGGCTAGAGTCTCAGAAAGCTCAGCAGTGATGCAAGGCCGGTGTCATGGCCAACTCTGTACATGAATCCTGGCTAACAGATGGGAGTGGGGAATCCAGAGGGGGCGATCACACTGGCAGGGTGGGGAGAGGTGTCCAGGAAAAGAATGGCCAGTGTCTAAAGGTTACTATTGCTGTGATGAAACACCATGTCCGAAAACTAGTTGGGGCGGAAAGGGTTTATTTGTCTTACACTTCCATATCATAGTTCATCATCAAAGGAAGTCAGGGCAGGAATTCACACAGGGCAGGGACCTGGAGCCAGGAGCTGATACAGAGGCCAGTCAGTGCTGCTCTTCACAGTGTGCCAGCCTGCCTGCTTTCTTATCAAACCTGGAAACACCAGCCTGAGGGTTGGGGTGGCACCACCCTCAATGCGCTGGGCCCTCCCCAACAATCGCCAATTAAGAAAATGCCCTACAGGCTAGCCTACAGCCCAATCTTCTGGAGACACTTTCTCACGGCTCTACCTTGGGTTAAGCTGACATAAACTAGCCAGGACAACTGGTCCTTTGTCAGATTGACACACACACTCATCACTGCTAAGGCACGGCTTTTCCCTTCTTGTTCATCCTCAAGAACACGTTAATATGAACATCACGGTATAAAATGTTCGCAGTCTTACAAGTCCCACAGCCTTTACAGATTCAAACACTTTAAAATTCAGTCTGCTTAAAAATCTAAAGTCTCTTTTAAAAAGCTACAGTCTCGCTGGGCAGTGGTAGCACACACCTTTAATCCCAGCACACTGGAAGAAGAAGCAGGTGGATCTCTGTGAGTTTCAAGGCCAGCCTGTACCACACAGCAAATTCCAGGACAGCCAGGGCTACAAAGAGAAACCTTGTCTTGAACCCACTGCCCAAATCTTAAAATTTCTTTAGAAATTTAATCTGCCTTGGGGCTGGAGAGATGGGTCAGTGGTTAAAAGCACTGGCTGTTCTTCCAGAGAATCCAGGTCCAATTCCCAGCACCCACATAGCAGTTTATAGCTGTCTATAACTCCAGTTCCAGGGTCTGACACATTCACACAGACATGTACAGACAAAACACCAATGCACATAAAATAAAAATAAATATACCACTAAAATCCAGTCTCTCAACTGTGGCTCCTATAAAGTAAATAAATATTTCTTACTTCAAGAGGGAAGAACCAGGGCACAATCACAATCAGACCAAAGTAAAACCACGCCCCAACTGTGTAAATGACTCAGTGTCTAACGTCTGGGATCTACTCCCTATCTTCTGGGCTCCTCCAAAGGGCTTGACTCACTTCTCTGGTTCTGTCCTTCACAGTGCACTTAGCTTGTCTTACAGGCTCCCCGCCACCACATGACCCGATCCACCAAGAATCAGGAACCTAGCAGTTATATCAATGCAGGTATGTTAGGTCCCATGTCGGACAGGTCAAGGACCAGGTTTTACCAGAGACCTCTGACTGTGGCTACTTACCACACCATAGAGCTTGTTCCTCCAGGAGTCCTTGCTCCTCCCTATGCGGTTCACCTACCCCCAGAAGTGGGCTGGGCTGCCCTGGGTCTCTGGAGCTGTGAGAGCACAGCTGTGACAGTCCCTGTGCTCGGGGCAAGTTTCGCAGTGCCTGGGCTTGTCCCCTAGCTCTCAGTGGTCTCAGGTGCTCTCCTGGCCTCCAGGGCTGGGCCTGGAAGAGATGAGCAGAGGCTGACACCAAGAGAGATCAAGAGACACACAAATGCATAGGACAGAAAGAGGAGGTTGATGGCCCCACAGAGATCCAGCAATGGCCCCAACTGGAATTCCCCTTTGAACCTTTTCTCTCTTTCCCTCCAGTTCGTGGTGAGAGACCAGGGCCCAGAGCAGATCTGCACTCGGGCTGTTCAGGGTGGCAGTCACTCCTCTCACCCCTTTAGTGGGTCTCCAGAGGCCCCCCACAAGGCCTCCAGTGAGACCCTGAAGCCCTTAGTGTTGAGAACAGCATTCATCCCACCCACTCCCGTAGGACAAAGTTCTCCTAGCTTCCAGAATGCCTGGTGTGGTTCGAAAGAAAACAGCCCCCAAAAAGGAGTGGCACTATTAGGAGGTGTGGTCTTTTGGGAGTAGATGTGGCCTTCCTTCATTCCTCCCTTCCTTCCTCCCTCTCTTCCTTTCTTCCTCCCTTCCTTCCTTCTTCCCTCCCTCCGTCCCTCCCTTCCTCCCTCCCTTTCTGTTTCTTTTTGGTTTTTCAAGACAGGGTTTCTTTGTGTAGTTTTGGAGCCTGTCCTGGAACTCACTCTGTAGACCAGGCTGGCTTCAAACTCATAGAGATTCACCTGCCTCTGCCTCCCAAATGCTGGGGTAGAAGGCATAGGCCACCACCGCCCAGCGACAGGGGTTCACTTTCACAGGGGTCCACCCTCACAAGGACCCACCCTCACTGGGGTCCCACCCTCATGAAGACCCACCCTCATGGGGACCCACCCTCATGAAGACCCATCTTCACAGGGGTCCCACCCTCACAGGGCCCCACTCTCATGGGGTCCTCCTGTGTCTATGGATGCACCCAGAAAAGAGGCCTCACTGGCACTGGACTCAGGGTTGATGGCAAGTACAAGGGAAGAGAGTGAAATGGCTCGTTCTTCCTGCCACACTGCACACAACTGAAAACCTGGAACATTCCTCCCAATGCTCCATGCTTCACTCACAGCTTCCCTTTTACTCAAGTCCCGGGATAACACCAATGCATGCTTAATGCTGCCAGGGATCCCTGACGTCAGTCCAGGGTAGTACTGTTCCGCATGCCCAGGTCCTTCAGTCTCCCCCGGCAGGCTCACCCCAACAGGTGCCCCCAGGCGCCTCCCCCCCCCCCCCCCCCGCCCCGCAGGCTCCCTGTCCCTCAGGCTCTCCCCCACCACAGGCGCCCCCGCAGGCTCCCTCCAGCACCTGCACCCTTTCAGCCTCTGGTCCCCCTGCTTCATGTGGGATCATCCTTGCCAAGCTGTAAATTGCCTGACCCTCCCAGGGCTCCCAAAGAGATACGAGGGCAGAGCAGCCTGCCTCTGGGTCTGGAAAGAGTGTGGCCAGTGGGATTCCACTATCCCCATTCACTTTGTACATCTTGCCAGCCTGCTCTGTGCGCTGCCTGCAGCCTGGACCCTACCTCTACTTCTGTTGTCAGGCTCAGCTCCTCCAGTTCCTAGAAACTAGGGCCCAATGTGGCCTTAAGGACTCCATCCACAGTACAGAGAGAGACTAAAGCTGTGTCCTGTACATGGGCGGTCCAGCCCCTAGGCCCTTCCCCAGCCTGGTGTTTGGGAAAGTATGTTCAGACTACCTTGGGCCAACTTTTTCTGTGAAGGTAATTGTGGCAACCTACCCCAGCCCACCCTAACCCACCTCCCTGACCTCTGCCCATGACCTCTACTGGAACCTGCTCTCCCCTGACCTCTGCCCATGACCTCTGCTGGGGTCTGCCCCCTGTCCTCTGCCCATGACTTCTGCTGGGACCTGCCCCCCATAACCTCTGCCCATGGCCTCTGCTGGAACCTTCTCTCCCCTGACCTCCATCTATGACCTCTGCTGGAGCCTGCCCCCCACCCCGACTTCTGCTCATAGCCTCTGCTAGAGCCTGCCCTCTCCCCTGCCCTCTGCCCATGGCCTCTGCTAGAGCCTGCTCTCTCCCCTGACCTCTGCCCATGGCCTCTGCTAGAGCCTGCCCTCTCCCCTGCCCTCTGCCCATGGCCTCTGCTGGAGCCTGCTCTCTCCCCTGACCTCTGCCCATGGCCTCACTGGAGCCTCCCTGCCGTGAGCTCTGCCCATCGAACCTAGCTTGCAGACTCTTGCTTCTCTACAGACCTTTGCTCCTGTAGTCTCTGGGTCTTGGGACACAGAGCAGCTACTGGGGTGTGGCCTGTCCCCTTGTCTGCACTCTATTCTGACCATCACTCGGTCTAAGCACAGCCAGTGGCCCACTCTATTGAGTCAAGGAGACCGCTGGGTCTCTGAATGCCCCAGCTCTTTAAAGTCCCCTGAACACTGTTCCCAGTGGGTATCTGAGCCTTGAAGACAACATGGGGCCCGGCCGGTAGTAGAGCTGGGACCAGGAGTCCATGGAATCCCTGCTGTTTGATGGACCCAAGGAGGAGTCCACAGTGGTTACCACAGGCTGAGAGAGTGGGGTACACCTAGTGCCTGCATGAGAAAAACACCTATGCAATCCCCAAAGAGAAGCCAAACTGGGGCCCACCTTGTGCTGGCCTCCAGGGACTGATCTGGGACCTCTGAAGAGTCTACTGGGAAGGGTAGATGCTAAGGTGGCTGGAGCACCTGGATTGCTGCTGTGGACGCTGTCTTCCCTTCTAGTTGGCCGAATTGTTCAGGTTCTCATGTCCCTGTCATTGGGTGTGGGCTCAGGCTGCACTGACCAGAGGACCAGTTCTCAATCTTAGCAACTGACACTAGGTTCTGGTCCCTGCAGTAGCCAGCCCCTGGCCCTGCCCTCACATACACACTTACCATACTGCTGCCCATGTTTGGACTTTTGGAATAGAATAGCTGCTGCAGTCCCTAAGCTCTATACTCTTGAGTCTAAATGCCCAAAAACTACAGGAGCCTGACTGGGGAGCTTGGGACCCTTATACAGAAAGAACAGCTGAGGTCCTGTTAGGAAAAGGGTTCTAGTGACTGGCAGTGCTCGTACTTCCCACTGTTTTTCAAGAGCTTTGGGATCCTCAGGAAGGGTTCGTTGAGGGTCCTGATCTCATGTGGGATCATTTACCTGATGCTCCTAGGTCCTTTAAATGACTGCAGCCATTTGATTGTTTTCTTTCCCTAGATCCTGCTGCTGGTCAGGGGAAGCCTATGAGGGGCAAACTGCACCCCATCTCGGGTCCACCATATCCCCCTTGAGGTTGGGCAGTGCCCCACTGAAGACAGCCCCACTCTGCAGCCTAGCATTGCCTGCCCTCGTTGCTCAGCCTGGAGGAGTTAGACACCCTGAGCAGAGCCCACCACCATCCTCCTCGGAACACTGGGCCTTTTGCAGCTGCCAACTTCCTGGGGTCATGTAAGGAGACAAGCGGAACAGAATAGCTGGTTCCCAGGATCCTAAGTCCCACCCACCCACCCACCCAACGAGAAAGTAGCAGGAAGCGAGGTGGGGGTGTTGTGGGCTGAGCTGTGTCCCCTAAAAAAGAATTCTTGCAGTTTCCTGCACCTCAAAATATGACCATATTTGGAGATGCTAACCAGGTTAAAAGGAGTCTCCTGAACTAGCTCCTAATCCCATGTGACTGTGATCTTTACAGAAGGCGGAAGGGAAGTTCAGATGCAGGTACGGCCTGGGAGCACATGGATGCCAGGGCAGGGAGCTAGGTGACAAGAATGGCAAAGGCCGCAGCTAGGAGCCCACAGCTAGGAGCCACAGCATCGATGGTTGGCAGCAGGGTCTCCCATTGAAATTCCAGCCTGCAGAGCTGTTTCAGTCTGAGGCTGGGGTGCTAAGCTGTGGGGGTGCAAGGATTGGACCCCCGCGTGGCAGCTTTCTGGACTCCAGATGACCTGATTTCAAAGGGAACTTCCTCTTCTTGTGTGGCCACTCTTGCGACCCCGGGAAGCATGTAATAATTAGCTACACGTGTGATCACATGGCGAGGAAGAAGAAAGTTGTCCAGTTTTACAGCTGAGGACCAGAGAAGTACAAGTGACTTGCCCAAGGTCACACAGGCACTATAGAGCCAGGATTTCAGACCAGCATCCATGGGTCTTATCTCTGTCTTAACCACAGTAAGGAACACTGACTCCTGGGATTAAGGACAACCAGGAATGAATTTGGAAGGCAAAACTTGTTAGAAGATTTGGAGCCCTAAGGGCTAGACCTTTGCCAATCAGACAGAATAGCATGGGCTGCAGCCAGCCCCTGGCCAACTGCTATTCCACCTGGCCAAGCCTTTGCCTGGCAGAAGAATACTGTGGTAAGCTTGGTCTATGGTCTGTAAGCCATATGTCACAGGGTTCTATGAGCTGCTGTCCACATTCTATGCCCTGCCCTTTTGACAGGCTCAGAGCTGGGACAGTTCACAGGTGGTCCTTAGCCAGCCGCCTCTGCCATCCCTTCCAGTTACATCAGCACGTCAGCCTAGGCAGAGGCCTGTGGCTCTTAGACCTCATCCCCATCTTATAGCACTGTGTCACCTGGCCTCCCTTTGTTGGTGTCTATGTCCTGCTCCATGTGCACACTGCTGGAAAGAAAGTTCACATGTGGTGTGTCCATGGGACTGTGCATGCACACCTCAGTGTGAGTCTGCGCAAGCCTGCATTTGCCCCCAAGAGATGGAAAGGAAAAGGCTGCCAGGGGAAAGAGCAATTGAGTTGGAGCTGGAGTTGGAGGTGGGGAGGAGACATCAGGGCCTACGGCACCTGAGTCCTTGATCTTGTTCCTGTCCTACACCCCACAGTAACCACCTCGCCACCTCTGCTTGCCGTCTGGGACAGGTATTATTTTCTATGTGTGTGTGCATGTGGGAGCCAGAGGACAACTTTATGAAGTCAGTTTTCTCTTCCCACCTTTACGTGGGCTCCAGGGATGGAACTCAAGTGGCCAGGCTTGTCCAAGTGCTCTTCACTCCTGTAGTGATATCTCATTTGTATTTTAATAAATAAAGCTTGCCCGAAGATCAGAATGCAAAAACTGTCACACTAGTCAGCCATACAGGCCAGGCAGTGGTGGCACACAACTTTAATCCCAGCAGCCACATTAGTTAGCCATGGGTGGTGTTGGTGCACGCCTTTAATATCAGCACTAGAGGGGAATGTAAGGTGGGATGAGACAGGAACTCACTCTTTCAGTATGAAGATTTCATAGAGGTAAGAGCTCTCTAGGGGCTTTGTAAATGGAGACTGCTTGTTCATTCGTGGCCACCCAGACCTGGATAATCCCACAAAACTACATTAATTACAACACTGCTTGGCCTACTAGCTTAGGCTTCTTATTAACTAACTCTTACATTTTAATTAACCCATTTCTATTCATTTGTGTATTGCCACGAGGCTGTGGCTTACCAGTAAGGTTCTGAGTGTCCTTCTCCTTCAGTCGTCTTTTTGACTCTACCTGCTCTCTCTATTCTTCCAGCCTGGCTATATTCTGCCCTGCCACAGGCCGAAGCAGCTTCTTTATCAACCAATGGTAACAAAGCATCCATTCCTAGCATACACAGGGGAATCCCACATCATGGCTTGGCTGTTTTGCTTTTCTGATCTTGGGTTCAAACCTAATATCTGTCTCTGGGCTTTATTATTTGTGCTACAACCTCCTGAGTCATCTCCCCAGCTGCTGTGTAGCTGTTCCCAGGAGATAAAACATTCCATCTCAAGACTCAGCAAGTTCTAAAGGGGGTTATTAAGACTCAGGAAGCAAGCAGCTCAAAAAGCTTCAGGAAGTCCCTGCAACAGGTGTGCTAGGGCTCCCTCCCCAAGCTCATCTCTGCAGCAAGGACTCCAGGAGGACACTCACAGACTGGCAGCACCGCTTGGAAGAAACATTTCCTAAACTGTCGGTTGAGCAACCTATGAGCTGTGCAACGAGATCCAGATTTCCAGTGGTCAGCAGCCATCACCAGCGCTGCGGTGGGTTTCCGGTGACAGCTGCCTTTGAGCTATTTCTGAGACTCTCCCCTCACTCACATACCTGAAAGGAACCCCAGTAAACTTGCCGCTTTCCCTAAATTGGACTTGGGTGGTGTCTTAGTTAAGGCTTCTATTGCTTTGACAAAACACCGCAACCCAAAAGCAAGTTGAAGAGGAAAGGGCTTATTTGGCTTATACTCCCACGTCACTCTACATCCCTTAGGAAGTCAGGACAGGAACTCAAACTGGGCAGGATCCTGGAGGCAGGAGCTGGTGCAGAGACCGTGGAGGATGCTGCTTACTGGCTTGCTTCCCATGGCTTGCTCAGTCTGCTTTCTTATAGAACCCAGGTTCACCAGCCCAGGGATGGCACCACCCACCATGGGCTGGGCTCACTGATCACTAATTGAGAAAATGCCTTACAGCTGGATCTCATGGGAAGCATTTTTCTCAGTGAGGCTCCTTCCTGTTGCCTCTCTAGCCGTGTCAAGCTGACACACAAAACTGGCCAGTACAGGTAGTGTCCTTACTCTATCCTCAGTTCTCTCTCTTGAGCAAGCAGATGTTTGTTCATGCATCTCCAGGGACTGTTTCACAACCCAGCCTGGGTCGGGGAACATTTACAATCTCCCACCCCATCTCCTCTTCTCTGGGCCTCTGTACGCGCTGCCTGCTCTTCCTGAAGCGCCCTGCATTCCAGCTTTCCTCCTGGAAAATGCCCACTCAACTCTCAGGGAGGGGCCAGAAGTTCAGAATCCTCTTCTCTGGAGAGGCCCTTGCTATCTAACCAGCCTTCTCCTGGTTGATCTCTCCTCTCTGGCACACGGAATTGTAATCACTTCTTTCTTGACCTATATGCCCTCAAGCCATATGCTTTTGGGGACAAGGAGCTGGCTGCTCTAACTCTAACATGGGTTCTGCACATAGGAGAGACCCAGGTATGTAATAGATGCTCACCAAATGCATGCTGAATGTCTGGGAGCTCCATGGAGGAGAGGCAGAGAGAGGGAAGAGGACACAGGATAAAGCTACAGGGAAGAGCTCGGTTGGCTTGCAGTTGGGAAGAGAATGGAGAGCAGAAAAGAGGTAGAGGGAGTTCCTACCTGGGAAAGCCAGAGCCCACTCTCCTCTGGAGTCTCTGAAGTAGAGCTCTCTCTCTCTCTCTCTCTCTCTCTCTCTCTCTCTCTCTCTGTAATCAGAGCAACGGCCACCTGGTGCCAGCATACCCTCCAATGGTCAGCCCCCTCCTCATGATGCAGCCTAGGAGATGATTCCTGCTTCTCTAGCTCCCTCCTGAGAGACACAACTGGGGTGTGCCAATAGAAATGAGGTACTCTGGACTCAGTGTGGGCCTTAGGTTACTCCACCCCATCCCTTTATTCTCTCAAAAAATAAGTGTACTAAGCTGGGCCTTGGTGGCGCTCACCTTTAATCCCAGCTTGGAGGCAGAGGCAGGCAGATCTCTGTGAGTTTGAGGTCAGTCTGGTCTACAGAGTGAGTTCCAGGACAGGCTCCAAAGCTCCAAAGAAACCCTGTCTCAAAAAATTAAAACAACAACAAAGCTCCAGAACGTGATCAACAGGAATACAGATACACAAGACAGGAGTTGGACTCCGGCCATGTGACTCAGGGTTCTGACCATTCTTACCAACCAGTGACAGAGGCTGGCCAAGCTCTTGCCAATGGAGCCATCTCACTCTGTGAAAACAGGGAGCCCTGCCCAGTCTAACTTGCACATTCTAGGAGTGTGCCCAAGCAGCCATTTAGCAGGCCTCCTGGTCACAGATCACCACTAGAGCGGCCAGCAGCACTGACTTCTCCCAGCAGCTGGGTACACTCTGCCTTCAGTGCCGGAGCATGGTCCTCTAACACTGCAGCTCTCTGCAGCTGCTGCAGATGCTCCAAGAGGCCTCATGTGGCTCTGGCCCAGCTCTTCTGAGTCTCTTGTTTACTGAAAAAGAATCCAGAGTAAGAGACTCAGCCTCTGCTGGATTGTGAGGCCCATGCTAGCCCTGAAGGGGTTACCCATGCAGTCCCCTCCTCCCTGAACTCCTGAGCCACTCTTTCTTGGGAACACTTTTGTAGTCACTGTTCTATTGCTGAAAGAGACAACATGACCAAGGCAATTCGTATGAAAGACAGAATTAATTGGGGGCTGGTTACAGTTAGAGGCTTAGTCCATTATCATGGTGGCAGAGAATATGATGGCAGGCACGGTGCTGGAGAAGTAGCTGACAGCTAGCTACATCCTAATCTGGGGAGAGAGAGAGAGAGAGAGAGAGAGAGGAGGAGAAAGAGGAAGAGGAGGAGGAGAATGAAGGCATAGTTTAGGCCTGATTTGAGCTTTTGAGAGGGAGAGAGAGAAAATGAAGGCATAGTTTAGGACTGATTTGAGCTTTTGCAACCACAAAGCCCACCCCCAGCGATACACTTCCTCTAACAAGGCCACACCTACTCCAACAAAGTTTATACCTCCTAATCCTTCTAATTCTTTCAAATCATATCACTCACTCCCTGGTGACTGGTGACTCAGCATTCAAATAGACTAGCCTTTGGGAGCCATTCTGACCCAAACCACCGCACCAAACTTTCCAGGTGGTGTGGGACATTCCCACATTCCAGCTGTAGGGACATTTCCGTGAACCAACATCCACTCTAGACCTGCACTGGGTTACCTGCTAGCAGAGTGGGCTAGTTGTGGGAACTGCCGTGTAGATGAACCTCCTCAAGTCACACTGGGCGAAGGCCTGTCCTTGTCAGTCTCTCCTAGTCACTCTCTTTTCCACCGGTTCTTAGTAGCCCTTACCCAGCCTCAGAAGCCCCCAGGAATAAAGCCAGGCCCTCTGCTCTCTGTCCCCCAGGCATATGTGAGCTGGGGCCCTGCTCTGTACCCTCATTTCTCCTGCCAGGGTTTTTTTTTTTTTTTTTTTTTTCGGTTTTTCGAGACAGGGTTTCTCTGTGGTTTTGGAGCCTGTCCTGGAACTAGCTCTTGTAGACCAGGCTGGTCTCAAACTCACAGAGATCCGCCTGCCTCTGCCTCCCGAGTGCTGTCCTGCCAGGGGTTTTAACCCACCTGGGCAAGCACCAGATGGTGCTTCTGTACAAACGCCACTCCAGAGCCAAGGCAGAGGTCTCAGCTCCCCCCAGGTATCTGGGCCTTGTCGTCATCACAGCTCTGCTCCTGGATCTTCAGTCAGGCCTCAGCATCTGCAGGGCAGGCTTCTGAGGCCTCCTCATATAAGGGAGTATGTCATGGCTGGGAGTTCCCCACAACTTGGACTGTGCACCTATGTAAGCTCTGCCTATAGTCTGGTCTCAATTTCTCTATTTGACCAAGGGCAATTGGACTGAATGGTGAAAGGTTGAAAAGAGGGTCCCTCTGTTGGGTAACAGCCTGCTTACTGCACTCCTTCCTTGGTTCCTGCTTCAAGAAGGAAGACCAGAGAATATAGTACAGGGCAGAGTTGAAACTGTAACAGAGCTGGGGGCAGAGCTTTGCCATACTTCCGCTTGGGAGGGGCTCTGGTGTCATCCCTACCCCAGGAGTCTCTAGGCTAGACTCTAGGTAAGGTGCTGCCAGCACATCTGGTCCAGATGCTGCTGTGTCTTCCCTGTCCCTGTCTGCAGTAGGAAGACAAAGGGGATGTCTGCCTATCCTCTGCTACTCCTATCCCTTGCAGTCCCCAGCCTCACTCGCTCTCTGGCCTTGTCTCTTCCACTCCTGTTGTCCCTGGGGTCCCTGCAGCAGGTGCCTCTCCTGCTCCTGGTGGGTCAGAAAGCATTCCACCCTCTGGGAAGAATGCTGACAGCAGCAGATCCGCGGAGCAGCTGGGGAGTGCTGGCTCATCCTTTCAACCCACAAGGCAGGATAGAGGCTGCAGCCTCTGATAAAGCAGATTCCTAGCCAGGGGCCCAGCTGATGGCTTATAAATGAGGGAGTGTGCTTCATAGCTCAGGGTGGGGGAGCGAGGGGGGCTGCTCAGCAGTTATCTCTTACTGCAGAGCTCCAGACATGCACCCTGCACCCCCAGCTGATCACACACACACACACACACACACACACCACCACCACCACCACCACCGCCGCCACCACCACCGCCACCACCACCACCACCACCTCTCCCTTGGAGCTGAAGATGGCTCCAGAGCTCAGGATAGCAGTATGAGGACTAGGGACTCTGTTGTGGAATGCTATAGAGCAGGGAGGCTAAAGAAATGGGTTGTCACCTGGGTCCTGAGGGTCACCCAACCCGGGTGGAGAACAGTGGACTCATGAGGGTCATCAATAGACTGAGACATTGAGTCATTAAATACTCGGGCATCTCGGCAATCCAAGTGGCTCTACTTGTACCCTTGCTTAGAGCAGGGGTGGTGTGACCTGACGAGGGAGCCTCAGCCTACAAAGTCACCTCCCCATCTGTGATAGTGATGGCCAGTTTATGAGGTTATATAAGGAAGCTCTTGTGTGTGCTGTGTGTGCACAGGAATCCAGGCCCTTCTGTCCCCAGTCAGTGAGAGTACCTGGCCTCACCCAGCACCTGCCTCCCAAATATAAGCACAGTTCCAGGACAGCCATGAGAGAGTTCTGTCAACAGGGCTTCGCTGCTGGCTCTCCCATTCCCCTTTCTTCCCCAGACTCTCTGACTCTTAGAACATGAACCCAGGTATGGGCAGAAGCTCTGAGCACTCCGGAGCTTTCATCCTGGTATGGGAACCCTGTCAGCTTAAAAGATTCCTTAGGGCTGCAGGTGGGTGAGGAGGACCTGGAGGAAAAGATGGGAGACCCATTTTCTGTTTGAACATTGGCTCACAGAAGGCCTGGCTTCCTGGCTTGTGCTCACACTTCCGCCGAATTTGGACTTGGTCCAATGGGCCTCTGGACTGCTCAGAGGTGATTGGCCAGCTCGGTTTACAGCTGCCCATTCTCTGGTGGCCCGACCTGAAGCTCCTTTGACTGCCTCCTGTCCCACTCTGGGACTTTGAGCACCTGCCAGGAAGAGAGGAACCATGCTGTGCCTTGAATCCCAGGAGGCTGGTGCTTACCCGAGTCCTTTAGTGGGACTCAGTCAGTGGACACAGAATAGAGGACACAGTAACAGAAGTCCCAGGGGCATCTGGCAAGGCTGGGTATTGCTTCACAGACACCATGCAGAACTGGGGTCCATCCCACCCCTTACCCCTGGCCCAGGGTCCCTCAATGATTTGATTGACATTTCACATATACATCAGCCTCAATCCATCTAGTTTCTCAAGTCTAGGCTTCTCTGAGCTATGGGTGCTGACTTTGGGTAACCTTCCTCAACCAACAAGACCTGTTTGATCCTTATAAGAGCCAGTTTGGAGGGGAACTGAAGCTGAAAACAGGATGATGGATGTCGCAGATCATGCTGGCAGTCCTGGGAAGCCCGGAATTTGCTCTCAGTTCTGTCTGACTCAGTAGCTCACTTCTCCCAACTCTGCCGCTGCCCAGTGGTCTTCCTCCAAGTGTAGACTCTGGAAACTGTAGAGCTCAGGTGGACATTCCCAAGCTACTACTTTATGATGTAAGGAGCCAGAAACCTTCACCCCTGCTCTGGTGGCTCTCTGGCTTCAGCTCCTGCCTTCCATACCCACCACTTTGGTGAGGGGACTCGTGGACTAGCTCAGTGGTACCAACGTTTCTCACCACTGGCTTCTTCACCTACAAGGGATGGACCAAGTGCTCCTGAGATTTCATCCACTCATAGGATGGAGGAGGACTCTGTGGCCCTCCCATTCCCTGGCTCCAGGTCTGCCACTCCAGCTTTAGGAAGGGCTGAGATATCTCCATTTGAGCAGATGGTGTCCATGCCCCTCTCCTACCTCACCTTTCATGGCTCTGGCTTCAACACACCTTATACTCCTAGAACTTTGTCCCTCTCAGGTTGGTAGCACCCTCCAGCAGGGCCCTCCCCCTCTCAGCAGGTTGACTCCCTCCACTCCAGGCCCATTCCCACAGCCCTTCTTGGTTGGCTTCCTACACCAGTACCACCCAAGGCCACTCTAAGACAGACCATGATTTCTGACCCCATGCCCTGGCACAGCACCCGTAACTCCATTCTAATTGGCCCCGAGCGGGATTAGTCTTCCTGCAAGGCTGCCAATCATCCTCTTTGAGAAGCAGGGTTTGCTGAACTGGTTTTAAGAGGCTCATGGTTTTCCAAGCCAGACTGTTGGGTGTGAGGGACCAAGGGAGGGTGACATCACAGCACAGAGAAGGGGAATCTGACCTCCCTCAGGATGCTTTTGAGGGAGGTGACCTCGGGATGAGGCTCAAAAGTGCATCCTTTCATCACAGGCAGGACGAAGCTGGATGTGGCAGAGGAGAATGCAAGGGCAGTCAGAAGAGAGAGAACAGGGGCCCAAGAGCCTAGGGAGTGGAAAAAGGTATCGAGAAACAAGAGGAGCTGTGGGGGTTGAGTAAAAGCAGAACAGGGACATCTCCTTGGTGCCCTAGAGTCATGCTACAGACCAGGGACACGGAAAAGGCTTGATGGGCAAAGGGCACAGGCTGGGCAAAGTGTGGTGCCTGCCCAGCAGATGAGCAGCCAGCCTCCTTTGGGGGTGGCCTGGAGAGATGACCTGTGCATTTATTTACACAGGGAGGAGCGAGTCAAACCAACTTTACTTCAGGACTAATTCTTTCCTTCTGTTAGGTGTGAGTTCTTTATGAAGAGAGACAAGAGAGCAAAGCTCTAATGGGAGACCCTCAAGGCTAAGTTGCAGAGACAGTTCCTGTTTATGCCAGTGAGGGGCGCTTTCTAGAGCTGGGTAGAGGTGGGAGCTTCGGGCAGATCGCCTGGATTTTTCATGTTAGGAGGGCAGGCAGGAAGACTAAGATTCCCCCCTTCATTCCTGATGCCAGGGTAGGGCAGGGGACACGAGCTTTTTGAGGATGTCGGCTTTAAACTGGAGGATACTGGTTTCCCACAGCTGTGGAAACGTGGGTGGGTAATATTGGTGGGAGGAGATGAGAGAAACCTGTGAACGTATGGTGTGAAATTGTCACTGTGGCCCTGGGTCTCAGGTGGGAACTGCATCTTCAGACACCTGGGTTTTTCAGTATCTTTGGCTCCTGGGGCGGGACTCCAGGGCAGAAGCAGTTGAAACTGCTATTGAATGTCTGTGTCGCTGAAAGTTAACCATGGGGTCAAACTGAGGCTAAATTAGCAAATGTAATCACCCAGCTTTTTTTTTTTATTCAGCCACTGTTTGCTTGGGTGGTGATGAAGATGTCAGGCCACTACATCAGTCAGAGGCTGAGGTCTCTAGAGACAGTTGCAGTACGGGAGAGAAGTTCGGGGGAGACAGGGCCTGGTGGGTGGGCGTGCATCTCATCCTGCACGGGGAGCTGGGCACATGGGAAACCCTGGCTGTCCTAGCTGAGTCAGCGAGATCCTGAAGGGAAAAGGCGCCCCGCCTTGGCCGGCCGCTCCAGCCTCGCGGGCCTCGCGTGGCGTGGGGTAATTAGGTGCAGCACCCGCCCGCTTGGCTGCGCGACGCGCGGGGGCGGGGACGCCGTCAAAGCGAAGCCTTCCCAAAGGACCGCGACCTGTTGTTTTTACTGGAAAAATAGGACCTCATGATCCCGCCACGACAAAGCGTGGGTCAGTAGGTGGGAGGGGTCTGGTCTGAGTGGCCGCACGCTCGAGGTCGCAGCAAAAAGGCTGGCCGAGTGACTCGAGTGGTAGAGCCGAAGCGCCGCACGGCGCGGGGCTTTTGTGTGGCGCGGGTTTTCTAGCCCAGCAACCGTGCTGATTGGCAGCGAGACGCTCTGAGGTGCTCAAGTAAGGGGACGTCCTCTTCGTCAGATCCCGCAGCCGGGGACCGCGGGGATCTTCCCCGAGACTGTTCGGCAAGTTCCAGCGAACTGGGGCGTGGCGCCAAGACTTTCAAAAAACCCGCACAAGCCAAGAGCAGAATGTGTCGTTTGCTTCTAGCGCGCAAGCGGAGTCGCGCCCGCCTTCCTCTGCCCGGGCGCAGCTACCGCTTTCGTCTCTAGCGCCCTCCCGGGCCCCGGGAGAACAATGCCGGTCCTCTCCGCGCGCAGGAAGAGGCTGGCGAGCACGGCCGGGCCGCGGCGGCGGAGTGGACCCAGCCTGGCAGTCCGGTGGGTTCCTCCTTTCGGTCCAGAGCCGGACTCCGTTCGCAGCCGCGCACCGATGCGGCCCTGGGGGCCTACGTGCACTACCGCACGACGAGGGGCGAGCCGCGGTCCGAGGCTGCTCCCGGGACCTCCGGGAAGACACCTCCACCGCTGCGGTCCCGACCCTAGAGGGGCAGGCCGATCCTCCAGAGCCTGCGAGTTGGGGGCTAGAGCGGCCAGGCCTCTGGGCCGGGTCGAGCCCGGGCCGCCGACGGCTGCGTCACGCGAGGGGGCGGTGCTGCCACGGGCGGAGGCCGGAGCCGGAAGCGGAAGAGGCGCTCGGAGTGGGGAGTGGGGCCTAGCCGCAGCCGGAGCCTGGGAGACGGTGAGTATGGGCCCGAGCCCGCGGCCGGGCGGCTTGGGTGAGTCGGTGGGGACGGGCAAGCTGGTACGGGCACCTCGGCTCCCGGTCGGGTCTCGGCTTGTACCCTTTTCCCTTTTCGGCCCACGTCAGGCCGCGGTCCCGACCTCTCACCCCTGACCCGCCGCTTCTCTCCCGGAGGGCGGTCACTGTAGACCCCTTTTCTGGATCCCGCGGTGTTGGAGGCGGAGCCCAGGCGGCCTCCGAGGCGACTGGGAGCATCCCCATCGGGCCCCGCGGGCTGGATTCGCGTCCGACATAAGCTAACCTGGAAAGGCTTTCCCTGCCCCGGGCTCGTGGCTTAGCCCGCAGACCTCCGCCGCGAGCCGCCTGGAGTTTGATTCTGGCTCAGGCTGGCCTTCCCTCTGGTCGCCGGGTCTTCCCTTGGCGGTTACGGGGAACGGGGCTCTGAGGTCCCCGGGATCCGGGCGGAAGGAAGGGACTCGAGTGAGGGCCTCCGGCCCCCTCGGTGTTTTGTTATGATGGAACCGCTCCATCCCGGAGAGTGGGTCAGACCAAGCCGGGAGTACAAGTGTCCAGGCTGCTCCTCGGTCCGGCCGGGAGCTTCTATGCTTTAGTTCCGGGTGCGGGTGCCCTGATGCTTGGGTGGGAATTGCTTGAGTCTGGCCCCCGTCAAGGCGGAGTTGGCGGCCTTCCAGCTTCCCTCCTCCGTGCCCTTGAAAAGGAGGAGCGTTTTGCCCGGTGGCAGCCGCAGCTTGCGAGGTGGCAGGTTTGAGGTTGCAGTGGTGGGGCACTGCCAGCCAAAAATAACCATGGGTCGCTGGGGTGGCAGGAATCCGGGAGGGCAGCCGCTGACCTGGCTGGCTGTTCTTCTTGTCCAGCCCGGTTCTCTAGCCAGGAACAGCAAATGAGAAGCCAGCCAGGCCTGTGCTCAGAGAAAAGCTGGCATCCTTAGCTTGGTTTCATTGGTCACCATTGCCTTTTTTCCATTGTGCAGAGCCTCCCAATGCATAATTGTGGTGCTTAAGTTTTAAAAAGCCTCTCTACTGAGGTCTCAAGAAATCGGAGGGAATTTATGAGAAATGGGCCCAAGAGCCCTGGCTGGGATGACGTGGGACACCTGATAGTTCCTATATTTCACCTGCCCGGGCTGAGTTGCAAGGGAGGTGATCTCCATTGCTACCCTATACGTTGTACTTTATGGCCGTCATACTTGGCCTTCTTTGCCTGTCTGGGAGGTCTTATCTTCGTTTTCCAGGCATTGGAACCGAGCTCAAAAGTGACTCGTATAAATAAGGCCACAGGGCCAGTAAGTGGCAGCACTGGGATTGAGTTCAGGGTTTTCTGCCAAAACTTCCTACCGGCTCCCATGGAAAGGATTATAAATTGTGCCATTCATCATAACGCTGAGTGTTACCCGGAACCTTCTCAGACTGTCTTACTTCTTGAGGCCCAAACCTGTGCTAGGCTTTTGACTTTATATGGCAGATATACTTAATTCTTACAGAACCTGCAAGAGATTATTGTTTCCTTCTTTCAAGAGGAGGCCGAAGCTCAGAGTAGTGTAATAACTTGCCCAAAGGCAAACAGTGGCAGTGGTAGTGGCATGGATTAGGTTGACATTGGACTCTGAAGCTGTGACTTTCCACCCAAGTAGACATACGGTCATAAAAATTTTCTAGGTCCCAGAAGGAAAACGTTGCCTGGTGTATATTAGACCACATTACCACATCCTCCAGATAGGTCTTTGTCTGCCTGATGAGGATGGGCAGGACCACACTTGCCTTGTGGGGAAGATATGTGCCCTGGCCAGTAGGATGTCTTTTGGGTCAATTAGTGAGACATGAAATACTGCTTTCAGGACACAGGTTGAGCACTTGCCTTAAGGTAATTGGGGAAAAAATGAAAACAGAAACATTATTCAGACTACTGGGAAAATAACAAATCTACCGATTTTGTGTAGTGTTTATCTTCAAGGATTTCTGGGTGGCCCAGATTTTTCAGATGGAGGTGTACTAGTGGGGAGATAGAAGGCAGTGCCTTTAAGTTCTCCAGAGGCCCCCAGAGGTTTAGATGAATTGGCCTCCCTGTCCTGCACATACACAAGTAGCTGTTTCAGTTTTGGATTATGCTGGTGAGATGAAGCAACCTTGATGGATTTGTTTAAAAGATACTTGGCCAGGCAAGCCTAGAACTGTGCAAGACTAGAGGTTGGGTGTGAGCAGTTGCCGGCTTGGGAAGCAAACAAGCAGTGTGGGCTCTTGCCTGGCCATCTGGTGGAGAAAATGTGAAGGGGCAGGATATGTGTGAAAAGGGTACCAGCCTCATGTAGCCATCTTCCTCAACTGGTTGCTGATCCAGCTTGGGAGTCTCCTCTGTTGATATCAGTCCTCAGTAGCTAGGGATAGTGAATGGGAAGCCTGCTTCTGCTTCCAAGTGTAGACCTGCAGCCACCTCTTGGCATCTAACCAGCAGCACAGGAAACAGTGCTGTTAGGGGAGCTAGGCGGGATGGCAGTGATAGTGTTGGTTTAAGGTGGAGCATCTGGCATAGGTCTGAGTTGGTCTGAGGGCCACTAAAATGTGCCTCAGGCAAGCAGCTTAGATTCTCCGAGGAGCGTGGCATCTTCTGGGCTGAGACTGGATGGGCCAACAAGGGCTGGGCAGGTCCTCTGGGCCTATATTCACTTGGCTAGACCCTGGTAGAGGTAGGGAATATTGATGAGATACTGTGTCTTTGCTCAAGAGTCAGTGTTCTCTTTTCTACTGTGACTCGTCACTGACTTAAGAGTTTTCAACTTCTTTGAGTTGAATCCAGTTCAGTGCCTTAGCCGGGCAGCTTTCAGTTTCTGAAACCAGTACATTGGCTCCATGCCACCAGTTCTTTAGCTCCAGACTCCTGGTATATTTAGATATAGTAGGAAGAAATTGAGCAAAGAAGCTCTTTCCCCCTGCCCTTGGAATCTCTGTGGCAGTGCTCAGCATCCCTCTAAGAGCTCTACTTCTGTATCTGGACCCTGCTCACCCGGCTCAAATGTTTAGGCCCCTAGGCCGTGCTGGGGAGGCACCTGTTTGTTTACTCACTGGCAAAGGAAGAGTCACCCATTGTATGCTGTTCTGTCACTGTGACCTCAGAGTTCTTTACTTCATAAACTCCTGGGGCGGGGGAGGGCTGCCCTTAAATAGAACAATGGGCCTCTTCTTCAGGAACACCTGCCTGCACCAGGCAGCCCTGTGACTGGAAGCAGTGAGCTGTGTGCTGAGCAGGGCTTTCTCTTTCTTGTGGCCTAGATGCATCACTGTAAGCGATACCGTTCCCCAGAGCCAGACCCATACCTGAGCTACCGCTGGAAGAGGAGGCGGTCTTACAGTCGGGAGCATGAAGGTAGACTACGATACCCATCCCGAAGGGAGCCTCCCCCAAGGAGATCACGGTCCAGAAGGTGAGTGGGAGCTGGGTTGGAGGAAGTTCTTCTTTCTTCAGCTAGATGAGCAGATGGCCCAGAGACTCTGGTGGCCTTAAGTTCCTTTAGGTGACTGCCTCTGCCCAGATGCCCATGGACCCTGTCACGATCTCTGGGCTGCTTGCATATCCTTATTTGTGTTTCCTGGCTTCAGTAGAAGCCACTTTCCTTGTCCTGTCTTTGTCACAAAATGATCCTCCTTCTTCTGTATTTTCTAGGCCACCCAACTGTGAGCCTTCCTCAGTGGGAAGTAGAACATTGTCCTAGCCTTAGAAAGACTGCTCCTGAGTCCTATCTGAGTCCCCAGACCAAAGTAATAGTTGTACCAGACTAGTCAACTCTGTCACTGTTGGAGGCCCTTCCCTGTGCTCGCTTGCTATTTCTGCTTCTTCCTCCTGTGGCACTGGAAGGACACTGTTATTACCCAAGGCTCTGAGAGTAAGCTTGGTACCTTTGCTCCTTCTCCCTGCTCAGTTCCTTCAGCATGGATGCTTCAGCTCTGACACTTTCCTTGAGAGTCTTTGCAGGGGCCTTGCAAAGAAAAGCCTCTTGCCTGCTGGCAGGAACCCAGCTGGTAGGGCCCTTCTTGACTCATGTCCCCACCCCCTCTTGGCAGCCATGACCGCCTACCCTACCAGCGGAGATACCGCGAGCACCGTGACAGCGATACATACCGGTGTGAGGAGCGGAGCCCATCCTTTGGAGAGGACTGCTATGGGTCTTCACGTTCTCGACATCGAAGACGGTCACGAGAGAGGGGGCCATACCGTACCCGCAAGCATGCCCACCACTGTCACAAACGTCGTACCAGGTCTTGTAGCAGCGCCTCCTCGGTGAGTGGTGGCCAGAGTGTGCTAACAGGGGCCTAAAGGCCTCATCTCTTTCTAGCCTTCTCTCAGGCTGGCTGGTCTGGGTGAGTACTGGCAGCCCTGTGCATACACACCATTGTGTGTGCACATATGTGTGTGCGTGTGCGTGTTTGGTACAGGGCTGAGCAAGGATGTTATGCCCTCCATCTTCTGGCCCCTTGCCAGTGGTAACTGTAGGGGCTCTGGCTCCGGCGCTGGCTGGTTTCCAGCCTGTCTGTGTCTACCCACTGTTCCAGATCTAGGCTACATGGTACACATGTCTGGTACACACTCCTCAGGAATTGTACTAAGATTGATGGTTTGGAGTTATACGGCCTGGTCTTTTTCATATCAGGTCTTGTCCCCTTCCAAACTTCCCCCCAACTCCCCACACTTAGCTAAGTACTTTGAGTGCGGACTTAACCACCTCTGCCGCCTTACCTCACAGCCCCCCTCTCCCAGAGTACTAGAGTCTCCATCACCCAATGAAAAAGGGACACTTTACCAGTCAGATTTTTTTTTTTTTTTAACTTTTTAAATGCTGGGAGTCCAACCGAGAGCCAACACATACTAGGCAAGTGCTCCACCACTGATGTATGTCACACCCTGGTTCCCACACTTCCTCTTTGTTTTTTGAAAATCTTGTTAAGTATCTAGGTTGGCCTAAAACTCCTGATCCTTTTGCCTCTATTTATTTCCTGAGTTTCTAGCCCTTTCTTTTTTTGATACGGATCTTGAATTTCTGTGTTGAGCCGTCTAAGCTGCTGGTCTGTAAGCGTATATCACTTTGCCCTGACAGTCAGTTCTCTTCTGCCTTGTTCCTTGATAGGTGAGGCACTTGTGATGAGGAGAGGCAGCCATTTGTGTGCTGGGGCACCTAGGCCTCACCTTGTTGCTGACCCCTTAAAAACAGAGGTTGGCCAGCATTCTAGGGTGGTGGGTTGAACAGACCAAGAGTCCACACTGTACTCAATCCCATGGAAAAGAAAAGTCACATGTGTGTTTCTGAGGTTATGTGCTGTCTTCTCTTCTCCCCATCTCTTCTCCCCATGCTGTCCTCCTGCTGGCCAAGAGGCCTCTGAATAGTAGTGGTGGGTTCAGTGGAGGTATCTTCTTTGCCCAGTCTCTGTGACTTGAGTGGCATGGGTTGAAGGTTGACTCTTGTAAGTGAATCCAGCATGGCCTGTGGCCTCACACAGTGCCACACGCTGCCACTGGATGGCAGTGTAAGTCTGTTGCTCTGCTTATTTAGGGTGCCCTCTGTTGTTGTGGGACGGGTCTGGCTTATGAGTTGCACAAGTCCTAAGGCCAGGCCAGGAGCTGGCTTGGGGCCTGAAGGTCGGCTGTCCTGGAGGATCTCAGCCAGGCTCATTTCCTGCTGGAGGCTGGTGGCAGGAGGACTGCTGGCAGAAGGCTGTTTCTGGTAGTTGCTTAAAAGTCTGGCCAAGGATGTCATGTGGGAGCAGGTGGTAGCTTGGTTTTACGTGGCAGCTGTTGAACATGTTGTGAGGCTGTGTGGGCGAACAGAGGCAGGCAAGGACAGGCTGAGCATGCTGCTGCTGCAGAAGCCAGGATAGCCCTCAGATCAGTCCTGAAGGTTGGACCCAGGTTGGGCCAGCTGCCTTTTTGCGCCGTCCACTCTCCCTGCGTCTTCAGCTCTGGCCAAAGTCATGGGAGGGTCAGGGCGGGGGAGACTCAGAAGAGGAGGGAGTCAGGGCTGTGGCTGTCCTTGGGGCCTGGCCCCTCTGTGTCAGAGGCTGGACATCTTTCTGAGCATTGTGGCACTCTTCTTAGAGATAATGTCCGAGTTTTCTTACATACCTGTAGCTGTTTTTGCTTTTCTGTTTTGAAGTCAGTTTGTGTCTTGACGTGTCCCTTGCAATATCCCTATCGTTATATATGCTGTGTGCCTTATGAAATGCTGGGATCTGGAAAATCCAACCAACCAACCCACCGGCTCCTCACCGTCTCCACCTCTGCCTTTGACTGACACCTCAATCTGTCAATCGGAACCGCCTACCATGCGATTGGTCGGATGGCGTTTCGGGGGGCGGTGCATGCAGAGAAGCCAACAGAGCAGTAAGCGCAGCAGCCGGAGTGTGGAAGATGACAAGGAGGGTCACCTGGTGTGCCGGATCGGCGATTGGCTCCAAGAGCGATGTACAGCCACCTTTCGTAAAACTTTACCTCTCTACTTTCTACCCCCCTTGTTAGATGAGACCTCTCCTGCGTGGAGGGGCCCTAGTGCGCGTGGCGCCTTAGTGGGGCCACCAGTAATTGCCTGAATGACACAGACACTAGCAACTTCTGTTTTTAAGAGTGTAGCAGTGAGCAAGAACCTTTGTTGTTTTTGAGGATTTGAATGCTGTGAACTTGCAGGAGCTGCCAGACTCCCGCCCTCCAGACTCTGATGCCCAGCTTCTTCTCTCTCACAGATGAGATCGTGGGGAACCTGGGTGAAGGAACCTTTGGCAAGGTGGTGGAGTGCTTGGACCATGCCAGGTGAGCATGCAGGGGCGGCATAGCCAGCTCTGGGTGTGAGCATGCTTGGAAGAGCTAGTTTGATTCTCCTCAGGGTGTAGCTCTTTTTGGGGGGGTAGCACCAGTGCTGATGTATGTGCTGGGCTTTACTAATCTCATGAAGTAAGGGAGAAATTCATGAGATTTGACAGGCATGTGACATCGCTGCCCAAGAACTTCTGATTAATAGGTGCCTCTGCCCTTTATGAGCTGTGGCATTGATAACCAGGCAGAGCCAAGGCCTGGCTTCTGTGGTGTGGCCTGGAACTGCATCCCATGAGCTTTTAGAGATTTTTGGTCAGGCTGCATCTCTTTTTTTCTGATTTCTTGGGCAGAGAAAAGGACAGCTATAAAAGGATCTGGGAACCTATAAGGAATTCAAAGGGAGTCAATACAGGGCCAGTGGAGGTATAATTCAGTTCTTCCAACAGCCCTGGAATGAGTTATACCTGTGTTGTGTCGGGGTGGGAGGGGTACACCTTGTTTCAGAAGTCTAAAGTAGTGGGCTCGCCTCCCTCTCTGTCAGAAGGATGAGAGTGCTGCCGGCCTGGCCTCATGCTGCCTTTGCTCCTGCCATGTCTGCCTGAGAGGTCCCAGGGCCAGATGAGAGACATGAAACTCTGGCCTTCACATCTAGCATCTGCTGCCCACCCTAGTGGGACAGGGGCCTTTTTGGTTTTTTGAGACTGAGTTCCTCTAACTTTGGAGCCTGTCCTGGAACTAGCTCTTGTAGACCAGGCTGGCCTCAAACTCACAGAGATCCACCTGCCTCTGCCTCCCAAGTGCTGGGATTAAAGGCGTGCGCCACCACTGCCCGGCTTGTGACTAGGGTCTTGACTAGTTCATGTTGACTTGGTCCAGATTACAGAGGCAGTGCCTGTCTGTGTCATTCTACTGAGACCAAATCACTCCCTCCAGTCCTAGCGGTGAACACGTATCCCCTCATCATCTGCAAGACTAGAATTCTTGCTTTCTTCCCTGTAGCCGTAGGTGTGAGGCAGCCCTCTGGGAACCAGTTGTTCCTGCCTTACTAACCTCTAATTGCTTTAGTACATTAGCTAAAGAGTGCTGGTGCTCTCATGTGAGCCATGCCAGCCACTGCTTCAGAGATGAAGCATTAATATCCTCTGTGGTGTCCCAAGTTAGACCTCAGTCTTTGATGACGAGCTGGGCTGTTGATGGTTCTCCCACATTAAGTGGGCTTCTTAGAAAGGACCATTAAACCCAAAGTCAGCTGTGAGATGAAGTGCTAATGTGACCGAGAAGCTTTCCTCTGCTCCCAGTTTCCATTCAAATGCTTGTTCATCCACCATGACCCCCAAGAATGAGTGTAGGAACATGTACTCACTGTCTTGTGACCAGATGTAGACATAACCGATCCAAGAACTGTGATACAGAAAGACAGCTACCAATGTATGGACTGTTCTTTGAAGCTGGGGGTGGGATATAAGCCTCTGAAGTCACTAAAGGACAGACATAAGGTCTTGGGAACCTTTAAAGAATTCAAAGGGAGTCAATGCAGGGCCAGTGGAGGTAGAATTCAGCTCTGCCAACAGCCTTGACAGACCATTGTGTGGGTGTATGGCAGGGGGCAACTTGTTTCAGAAGTCTGAAGTAGTGGCCTCTCTTCAGCCTGCACTGCCCATGAAACCAGAAAAATGGATGAGGGCTAGCAGAGCAGGGAATTCTGAAGTTGTCTTTGCCTGTGGGTCTATGAACCTATTCACAGCATCAGTGCCATCCCTTGAAGCACCAGAGGGTATACCCTGCTGGGCCAGGGCCACCTCATCTTAGGTCTCCACTGGCACCTGAATACTAGCTCTCATTGACAAGTCTTGGCAACCCAGTTTGGCATGTTTCCTTGTCCGGTCACATCCTACAAATGGCCTGCTAGGGTGGGGTAGAGCAACAACAGTGGAACTCTCATGGGACACTGAGAAACTTCCTGGCCCTCTGTAGCTGGTGGGAAATGCTGATACAGTTAGTTAGTTGGGGGAAGGACCTGGATTAGAGTGTAGTGTAGGGAGTGGCCCAGGCTTCCAGTGAAGAAGTGGGGCCTACAGGAGGGTAGGTTATCAGATAAGCTTCCAGAGACTGGGGTTAGTCAGGATTGGCCTCAACTCTTCTGCCTAGATTCTCCCTGGGGAGCTAGAAGTTTCTCAGATCATAAAGGTATACGTCAGCATGGAAACCAAGAGAGTTCATACAGATGCCAGGGGGTCTTGTATGGTGAGCAGAGGTCTGGTGTTGCTTTAACAGGTTGTACCTCAAGTATAAACACTGCCTCAGAATCTGGATTATGTAGTGGTATTGAGTTGCTGGGTTTCAGAAAAGGATAGCATGCTGGGCACTTGGCTGATGAGAGCCTTCGTGTCTTTCCTGATCTACAGAGGGAAGTCACAGGTTGCCCTGAAGATCATCCGTAATGTGGGCAAGTACCGGGAGGCTGCTCGTCTAGAAATTAATGTTCTCAAGAAAATCAAGGAGAAGGACAAAGAGAATAAGTTGTGAGTATCTACAAGGAGTGAGAGGGCATCACTCAGTGGGGTAGCATCCTCTAGTTCCAGCTGCCCGAACACCCAGGGATTTCTCAGAGTCTTACAGGAGCTCGGTACTGCTTTCTCAAAACACTCAGTAGGGGAGTGTGACAGGGTTCTTTCTGGAAAGAGCCCTTGGACTTCAGGCTCTATCTAATCTGGCTTTGTGTTCTGAAGTCGTCCTAGCCCTGCATTTATGAGTTAGGGACTTCACAGGTTTGTGACGCTTGTTTGGACACTTACAGAGCTTTTCTTTGGCAGATAGATACCAAGCACTTCACTGTGCTACACTCAGCAGAGGGGATGTACCTGCCCAGGCCCTCAAGAAGCTTAGTAGTACCCGGAGGCCTGTGTTGTACTGGTGTAATTCTATCTCCCCCTCGTAACTGGCAGGGCTGCTTACCATTCCAGCCACGGGTGAGCTAATCCCAAAGTTAAAGTCCCTCCACACAGTAGGGAGTTCATTTCTCACTCAGAGCCCATCTGTGTGATAGTAGATTGAGACACGTGCTCTGTTGCATCGTATCATGGTATGCAAAACAATGTTGAGTCAGGTGAGTCGGAGCTTGAACCCCACCTATCCTTTTTTCCTCTAGCCTGTGTGTCCTGATGTCTGACTGGTTCAACTTCCATGGTCATATGTGCATCGCCTTTGAGCTCCTGGGCAAGAACACCTTTGAGTTCCTGAAGGAGAACAACTTCCAGCCTTACCCCCTACCACATGTCCGGCACATGGCCTACCAGCTCTGCCATGCCCTTAGATGTAAGTGCCCATTGGTGGTTGGAGCATGGAGTACTTTGTTCTCAAAACAAAGTCGCCTAGTGGTCTTGCCACCCTCTTTCCTCTAGCACACTGTTGATGGTTCTGCAAGGTCTCTTAAGCCTAGGGCCCCTGGCTGAAAGGTTCTTCTATCTTCAGATAGGAATCTCAGTGTGAGGCTAGAGGGACCACATATGCCAGGCTCTTCCACAAGTGCTTAGGAAGAAAAGAGAAAGTGCTCTAGAAGTTGCCTAGCTACTGACCTTGCCTTCACCTTCATAGAAGAGGAAAAGGTAGAAAGTGGACTCGACAGGCTCCTGCTACTCAGAGACCTCTGTCACTCACCTGTCCACCAACCTTGAAGAGCAGCTTTGCTGGAACCCAGTGCTCAGTGCACTGTAGGACTTAGGTAGAAAGGCAGCTTGGAAAGTGACAAGGCCTAGAGCTAAGATACGCAGGCCTACCTACCTTACACAGGCCTAAGTACCTTAGGTGATGGGGAAAAGAACCAAGTAAGAGGCAAGGTTCTGCAAAGGTCTAGACTGCCTTGTGAGCATCTTATAGGCCAAATGGGAACATTGAGGTTGAAAAGTAGAAAGTGACAGTGATTGGATGCAGAAGACTTTCCTTCTCCGGGATGGCTTCATAGGCATGCTTTCCAACAGTCACACTTTGGTGCAGTGAGCCATTATATAGCTAGTACTGAGGAGAGGACTCACTAATGTGGCGTCAGTGAGATGGTAAGGCTCTGCCTCTCTAGAGCGTGGTGGAGGGGTTTTCTGATGGAAAGCATTCCTTCCTTCCCTGTCTTCTGGATTATGAAGAGGCCTTACAGAACTGGGCTAGGGTTGTAAGTGAGCAGCTCTGGCCACAAGCTGTGGGCAAGCCTAGGGTCTCAATCTGTGCTTCTCTCTCCTCTAGTTCTACATGAGAACCAGCTGACCCACACAGACTTGAAGCCAGAGAACATCTTGTTTGTGAATTCTGAGTTTGAAACCCTCTACAATGAGCACAAGGTAGAGCACTGACTGGGTGGGCAAGAGTGTGGCCCTGCTCAAGGTAGGTTACCTACCTGGGCAGGACTGACCTAGCTGGCCTGCCTTGCATTCAGAGCTGCGAGGAGAAGTCAGTGAAGAACACCAGCATCCGAGTGGCAGACTTTGGCAGTGCCACATTTGACCACGAACATCACACCACCATTGTGGCTACCCGTCACTATCGCCCACCTGAGGTGATCCTTGGTGAGTGGTTTCATAGCCTCCAGTATTGTTTACACTGGGGCAGTTGTCAGAATGAATGTCTGGATGTGGTGGCACACATCTGTAATCAAGTTTTTAGAAGGCAGAAAAGATCAGTTTAAACCAGCGTTGGTTACACGAGACCCTGTCTCAAAGTGAGGCATGTGGTAAACAGTACCAATCAATCTGCTGCCCGGACTGGACAATATCCAAGACACCAGGTAGACTTGGTGTTAGTCAGACACAGCCTTGTTAGTAGGGCTTGGGCAATAGCTATGCCAGCTAGAATGGCAGCTTCCTGGGAATGTAGGGTGTTGAGTCTCACATTTTGCCATCTTGGCTTACAGAGCTGGGCTGGGCACAGCCCTGTGATGTCCTGGAGTATTGGCTGTATTCTTTTCGAGTACTACCGTGGCTTTACCCTCTTCCAGGTATAGTACTGGGTTGGTGGGCTGTAGGGCACATGGTCAAGAAGCTGTGTGGTTAAGGAATTGATACTTTCCATTCCATCCCTACCAGTTCATGTGAATCTAGACTCTTAGGGGTTATAGTTGCTCAGGCAAGGAATCAGTTAAGAGTCTAAAGCAGGTAGGGAGGATTTCATCCAGGAAAAGACTGGGTACAAACAGATTCTGTCTGGGCAAGAACTTATCATAGCAATCCTGTGGCATGAAGAACCAACCTGGTGTGCAATCAGCCAGCCAGGTCCACCTATGGGACTGAAAAACATGAGTCCAGCCCTGGTTCTATCTAGGCCTGTGGGATGCCACCAGGTTGAGGACAGTTTTCCCTCTCCTGGAGTGGGGAGCTTTTGGCCTGTCTTTTCTCACCCTTTACTCTTCCAAAATGGGCAGAAGTTGACTTAATTCTTACTTGTTCTATCCCTGATCTTCTGCAGACTCATGAAAACAGAGAACACTTGGTTATGATGGAGAAGAATCCTAGGGCCCATCCCATCACACATGATCCACCGTACCAGGTAAGAAGTCTCCATGGCTCTGGGTCAGCTGGTACCAGAGACACAGCCTTTGTCAAGTATTCCTGTGGTTCTCCCAGCTCCTCATAACCTTTACTGTATGTTCCTCAAACCTGTCTGGTAAAAGCTGTTGCCCCTACCAACCTTTGCAGGGTCA